>NC_060275.1:14242981-14471479 GCF_021613505.1 Equus quagga | reverse complement strand
GGGGGCGCCCGGGGACCCCCACGCGGCCGGCCGGCGGCTGCTGACTGGGTGCGCGGAGAAAACGCGCTGGAAAAGGGAATCGCTTTGCCCCTTTCTAACCGGGTGTAGGGGGGTGGGGGGGGTGTACACATCGTGTTACAGGCGCTCGGCCCCCGGGAGAAGACCCAGGCCGGTGCTGACCCCGAGCAGAGGGACCTCAGCGACGCCCTCGCGTGAAGAGGGGCGACTCCGCGCATTCACTCGCGAGGGAAGCCCCCAGCGTCCTGTTCACTTTCAAGTTGCTTCCTAGGTGTGCATGCAGAACACGCACTCTGGAAACACCATCGGTGACCAAGGCCAGACATAGCTCTGAGCGGGCCGGGGAGGGGCGAGTGGGCAGATCACAGACTTTAAAATGGTTAAGTTAATGCTTTTCCTCTGCTCCTGACAATTTCGGCCCTAGGTTGGGGCTGGACGCTGCGGAGGTGTGCAGGGCAACTTTCTGGCCCACAGGGCTAACAGCGGGGTGGGTGGGTTTCTAAAGGCCTCCACCGTCGCCTAGCCACCAATCCTGGATGGCCTCACCTTCTCAAGTTATCTGTACAGACACACACATATGTGTACACACAAGCACCCGCATTTTTTAATTCATCAGCATGAATAGGCCCTAGGAGAAAAGCGCAAGAGGGCAATCAAGTTGCACGTGTTTAACTATTTTTTATCTCTAAGAGTCTTGACAAATAGAGCCCCAGAAAGTGTTTACTGAAAGCACAGCAGCTTACTTAATAGGGCTCAAGTACAAATATACGGGGACACTGGATTATTGTGGTCATAGAAACATGGCAAAGGAGCACAGCAATGTGTACAACTACGTCGTGACACTGTCTCTGCTTTGTCTCATTCCTGGTCTAAAATCAAGCGTTTATTGTTAAGCAAAATAAACGCAGCAAATTATTTTCATTTCTTCATTTATCATACCCAATCAGCCAACATGCTAACCTCTTGCATGCAGGAATGAGTGCCTGGTACAAACTTCTTATTCCGGCAAGAGAGGATGAAGGAAAATGCTCTTAGATCTTCTGATGGCTGTGACAGGGTCTCCTTTTTTCCACGTCAGTGGCAGGGAGGTGTTCTGGCCTGGAGATAGACATGGAGTATAGACTGACCCCAAATATATGTTCTCACGGAAATAATAGAACTCATACTAATGCCAGAACGTTACTGTTTCAGGATCTTCTCAGAACCTTGTCTTAAACTCCCAAAATTACTTAAGAGGAATTGAAAGCCTTAGTGCTTCTGAGACCCAGCATGTGAGTGAGGAAATGAGAGGGCAGAGCTGAAAAAGAGATTGTACTTCTGCAAAGGGCGCAGCCAGAAGGAAATGGATACCCCCATTCCCAGAGAAAGAAACGCTTCCTTATTTTTTCCCCCTCCTTTGCTTCATAGAGCCTTAGGTTACAGGTGTTCCTTATGTAGCATCTTGATCATAACCACACATTCTCAGGACAGGTCCGTGTTATAACCCTTGACTAAGAGTATATATCCTGGGAATGTTCTGGATCTCTTTCAATCAAAAGAGTGAAACCATTCCTCCATTCAGATTCCATGTTTATTGGATTCCACTTTAAAGTATGAGGATAAGAATTCCTCGGAAGTGTGTGAATTAACTGTTTGTCTCCAGGTATTAGTGAGAGAGTGGAGGGATCACTGGCCTGAGTCAGGAGTCCTGGGTCTGAATCCCAGAGACCTTCTAACAACCTTCCAAATGTGTGCGCTGTGGGCTTTTCACTTCCCAAGATGTCTTCCACTTTTGGGAGCCAATGGACGGCCCTCTCACCAGCTTTGTCTGGCTGGTTTCTAGCAGGAGGGTGGCACCAGGAAGAGAAAGAACAAGATGCAGGGAGTGGAGCTTGTATCCAGAGTCTGAAAGGCCTGTGTTTTCCTTCTTTATTCTCCAATCTGCCAAACAAAAAGCTTTTTATTGCCAGTTTTCGCCACCTACTGGTTGATGTTTAACAGCATGATTCAGAAAGTTCTCTTCATCCATCACCAACATAAATGTCCTCAAAGTTTAGGAAATTCAAAAAGGACATTATTCGAATCTGGATATACTAATGCTTCATATAGATATGTATTAAATCTTCTCAACTATTAAACTTTTTATTTAAAATGAGGATAGAGGGGCTGGCAATGGGGCCGAGTGGTTAAGTTCACGTGCTCCACTGCAGTGGGCCAGGGTTTCGCCAGTTCGGATTCTGGGTGCGGACATGGCACCACTCCTCAGGCCACGTTGAGGCAGCGTCCCACATAGCACAACCAGAAGGACCTGCAACTAAAATATACAACTATGTACGGGGCGATTGGGGGAGATAAAGCAGGAAAAAAAAAACAGGATTGGCAACAGTTGTTAGCTCAGGTGCCGATCTTTAAAAAAGAAAAAAAAAAGAAGATAGAAAGACACCATTAACTGAGAGAGAACTGGCAACTAATAGGTAGGATGAAAGAGTTAAAAATATAAAACATGACCCCAAACCATTTAGGCAAACTGAAGTGGAAATAAATCCATAAACAAAACGAAATGACTAGAGAGAGTAAAAACAAGAAGTCTATGTAGGCTGCATAAGAAAAATGAACTGCTTAAAAAATAACATCTCACAGGCCTAGATAACCAAGTCAAAGACACTGATCGCCAATTTCAAGCGTCTTCTACGTTGTTTCCAGCTTTATTGAGATATAATTGACATAAGTATCTTATACATTATAAACTCTTATGCTAGTGTCACGTTCTTTCCGATGGCTTGCATGTTTTGTTGGCAAACATTATATAACATTATTATTATAACACTAACTCCTAATTCGTAATAGTTAAGAATACTAACAGTAATACTGTTCCCGATTCATTTATGCTCCGAGCCTGTCTTCTTTTCTAAGAGTGATCACATCCAAATCATCTGCTTTGTGCTCTCAAACCATCCTTGTCATCACCATGAAACTCTTTTGCCAAATCTAAACCAACAAGGCTTGGTTTAACTGAGAAACCCACCTGACTAATTTATGGCGGGTCCTAAACCTCAAAAAATGTTTAGAATAATTAAGCAACGACCTTTGAAACTAGGCAACGAACTGCAGATAAATCATTCTGTTGTGCCAACTTAGTGTGCAAGTAATGTTTACTTTGGTTTACAAAGGAAAGCGCAGGAAATTCACTTGTGGCAATTTTTTCCTTTCAAATTAATGACTTGGCATTTAAAGTGAAATAAACCAAAAGTAGGAACTTGTCATACTTTTCAAATGCCTATTGCTCTTGTTGGGTTGAAACTACAGTAATAGAACCAAACAACGTGAAAAACACCACAGTGTTGGGGAATAGGCAAAGAATATACATTCTTATGTGCAATAACTAACTTTTATTCTCTTATGCTCTTTAGCACAGAGCACAGTATCTCCAAGATATTAATTGCTGATGAACACATTTAGGAAAATCAAGGTTAATATGTTTGTTTTCTAGGGCTGCAGTAACAAAGTACCACAAACTGCATGGCTTAAAACAGAAATGTATTCTCCTACAATTCTGGGGGCTGGAAGTCCAAAATCAAGATGTCAGCAGCACATGCACCCTCTGAGGGGTCAAGGGAAGAATCTGCCTTGCCTCTTCCTAGCTTCTGGTGGTGGCTGGCAATCCTTGGCATTCATTGGCTCACAACTGCTTTACTCTGATCTCTGCCTCTGTTGTCACATGGCATTCTCCTTGTGTGTGTCTGTTTTCTCCTATTCTTATAAGATCACCAGTCATATTGAATAAGGACCCTAATAACCTCACCTTAACTTGATTATATCTATGAAGACCCCATTTCCAAATAAAGTCACATTCATAGGTTCTGGGGTTTAGGACAGCAACATCTTTTGCGGGTACACAACACAAAACAAAACATATCTAATAGGGCATCTTTCAAATTCGTGGGGTTTATGCCAAGGCCCAAGTGCTCAGCACCCCCTACATTTCAAGGGGAAGCATGATCTTTCTAAAGCTAACATCTGGGCATTTCATATTTCTGCTCAAAGTTCTTCGAGGCTATAATCTCAACTCCTCTGCATGGCATGATGTGGGCCAAGCCTACCACCTGGGCGCCCACTCTTTCCTTCTGCTTTCCCTTCTTGCAGCTATATTAACTTTGTGTGCTTTTATGGAATACACCAAGATCTCTCATGTGTTTTGCTTTTGCACATCTGCTCATCTCCCTGAAATGCACCCATGCTTTTCATGGCAAATTCATACTCGTACCTCATTTCATCTCAAGAACTTCCCCCCATGAGAGCATATTTGAATTTCCTGGGCAGTCTGAGGATTCCCTTTGTGCCACTGGAAAAGGCTTTGTACAGAATTTGAGCTTCAAAGTCAGAAAACAGGGGTTTGAATCCTGGCTCCACTGCTTAGTAGCTGAGACCTTGTGCTAGTTACTTAACCTCTCTATATGCCTGTGCCTTCAGTTATAGCCTGGGGATGTAGATGGTACTATTCATAGGACTAGTGTATGATTTAAATGAGTTACATGTAAAATGCTCACAACAGTGACTAGAAGGGGTGACGTTTCCAAGGTCAGTTGTGCTATCTTAATCATAGCTCTTGTTGGATCACAGTGTAATTTCCAGCATCTGTGTTTCTCACTAGATTATAAACTATGTGAGGGCAGGGACCATATTTTCCTCTGTGCATTCCCAGCCTAGAATAGTGCCTGACATTTAAATATTTGTGGCATAAAATTCGGAGGCCCGAGCTGAAGAAAGGAATGGGGAGTGGTTCCTCCTTCTCCAGGAAGACTTGTAAGAGCCTTCAGAGGGATGAGGGAGTGGGGAGGGAAAGAAACAAGAAATGCCATCGCCACAAGGGAGGGACAAATTCTTTATGCAGAGTTGTGTCCCCAGTGCCTGGATACCAAGCTCATCATAAGCACTCAATAAATATATGTTGAATGAGGGAAATGGAAGGTATAGAATCAGCAGTGGAACAGAAGTCAAGAAATATTTTTCTTTTTAAACATCCAAACATAAAAATTGTAGAAGTGATATCATATGCCATTTATGCATATAAATTGCTCGAATTTAAAGAAAGGTTAAGTTTGCAAACCAAGATGTCCAAGAATCTTTTCTTGACGTGACCAAAATTTTTCTATTTAAGGACCAAGAAATATTAAGGCATGTTCTTTAACATATAGGTCTCCTATGCCCTTCAGAGTCTAGGAGATATTTTATTGTTAGACTATGAAGGTTTAAAGTATGGGAAATCAATTTATTTGTATATGAAACATAATTACTTAAGACATGTTACTAAATTCTGCATTTCTTACTCTCTTACTCATATATTCCACAAGAGAGTCACACAAACACAGGACATATTTAAAACAAGAGCTCAGAATACCAAGTACTTACTCTAAAAATATTACTTCCTGAAAAATGATAAAAATCAAGCCTTGGCAAGTGTTTAAGATGCAAGTTTAGGATAACACTATGGAAGAGGTTTGTGTTTTGCTTCAAGTGTCTGTCAAAAAACACAGATTTCTAGAAAAATAAGTTTTCAAATCTGTAAAGCTTGTTCCCCATTTATTTTTTTCTTGTGATTCAGAAATACAAGATATGAAAATTAGGTTACAATTCTGGCACAAAAGCTTCTAAAGTAGCAAACACAAGTTCTAATATATATCAAAATAGCCATGTGCACTCTTCTCAGTTTAAAAATGTCTTTAGAGTTTTCACACCAAGCAAGTGTAAAATATAATAGCTATTGCCTGCTCTTCAAAATATCAAGTCTGCCGTCACTGCCCTGAACTAAATGAGATTTAGTCCAGCATATGGAAGATCATGGTTAGCAGGTACTTTGTAGGGCTGAGTTACTAAGAACTAAAGGAAATGAGAAAGACACAAAGCATCTTACATCAAAAAGTATGAATATTTCAGTGTCCTCGAGTAGGACATGTTTAAATTAGAACATGATGTAATAAAATTAAATCACCTGATGATATAATTCAGTAAAAGGAAAAATTATTATGTATTGCCTGCTTCTAGAAAGACAAAGACATACAATTCTTTGAATCAAGGCAACTACTACCAAAATGCTTTTGTCATCTAAATATTGGTCTCTCAACATTCACTTCCATGAATTAACAATATATGGTTTAACAGATCCCAATAAAGCTTTATAACTAAATATATACAAGTATCAATGTAAAGAGGCCATCATTAACAGCATTTTTAATTTCTTCTCTTTTCAGCTGTGAAAATTAAATTTAAAAAATATAGAAAAGAACAATTCCCTTGACTTTGTTTTTGTAAAAAGAAATGAGGATTATTTTTTATACCTTTTTCAATTATCCTTGAAGATACTGTGAGATTTCTAGGGCTGAATGACACTAAACATTTTAAAATAAATAGACTCACAAATACACGATAATAAAACAGTACAACCGAACCTAGCAGAGGGAGGCACTTCAGAACTGAAACTGGCATAAAACCCTGTGGTCAGTCACATACGGAGAGCCCACATTTCAGCGGAATTATGACAAACTTCTGCCAGAGATGAGAGTCAACAACTTCTGGGTATAACATAAAGTGACGAGTCAATGCAATCCTTAAAAAAAAGCCAACAGTTTCCCTAACAAACAGTCTGACTCAGAGCTTTTTTTCTTCCCTCGAGCAAAAAAACAAGTCAATGTAAAAAAAGTGGTACGAGAATTGAGCCAAAAAAAGTAAAAAGTAGAATTTGCCTTGTAATAGTTACATGTTTTGGATGAAGTCAGGTCATTGGGTGACGCGGCTTAAATGTCCACAATCCCTTGTCCAAAACCCTCTGGGCCAGATGTGTTTCAGAATTCATCAGATTTTGGATTTTGAAAAGGTAATATGGGGCATATACTGGATATTACAAAACACCACAGAGTCTGGGGCAATACCTATAATCAAACCCACTGGTATTTTTTCAGGTGAAATTAATAAACAGTCCAGGAAGTGGCATAAATAAGAACTATCATAATCTCATGTCAGTTCATGTCAGGTTTTGCTATCAAATGAATTATGGCACCAAATTTAGAAAGCAAAAAAAAACCACCTTTCCAAAGCTTTTTGAATACAGGACTGTGGACCTTTGACATCTCTGACAAAGAAGCCCATTCTCTGAAATTATCATCTCCACAAATCTCCTGCTATGTCTGAGCTTCAGTTGGGTTGGGGGTAATATCTCTCACCAGAGAACGGGAGCTCTTAAATTTGTGCAGGCAGATTACCTGAGGTGACAGTACTGTCTATAAGGACACCTTAAGAAATGTATATTGAAAAAACTATTGTTAAATAGTTAATTTTATTAAATGAGATGCCATCTTGGACTAAATTTTAATATACACCAGCAGGAGAAGGTGCCAACATTCAAGGAACATTTATGAGAAAAGAATAAAATTGAGAAACATCCAGATATTAATGTAACTGTTTTCTGCAAATTAGGAAAATACAGCCAATACTCCATTTTCGAGGCTGCACAATATGACTCAACGGAGTTTGCAAACGATGGCTACACAAGACTGAAAGATTCATGAAACCATTTATGGCATCAACCCACCCCTATGAGCTGCAATGAAGTCATCCAAGCAACTTAGATATTAAGTAATCATTTCTTCTGTCTTTATCAGTGTTTAAAATATGCCAGTCTCAGATCTTAATTAAAAAAACACCATGGATTAAAGCTATTAAACATTTTACTGTTTAAATATTAAGTCATTTTAAAGTCAAGAGGTTCAAAAACTCAAGAGCAAAAAAGGTTTGCTATAATTTTTAGGTCTTTAATCTTTTGTAGAATTGTGGGGGTTTTAATAATAAAAAAGTTTCTTCTTCAAAAGCGGTGGTCTTTTCTCACCAAAGTGAACTGGAATGTGCTACTGTATATGCATACTGTGTATGCAAGAAGGAGGGGATACAGCATTACAAGGAAGGTGACTGTCCTCAAGTAGGAGGACCACATACAATGACAGGACGGAGCGGTAACATTGGCTAAAACTCATCATAGGCACTTATTGTGGAAATCCACCAATGAACAACAGAGCCTGTAATCTGGAAACAACATTCACGGGGCCAAGAGGATTTCCAGGGTTATATTGCGAGAGTGACAACTGGGCTTCCTTACCACGTGGTTCGAAGAGAATGTTCTCAAAGTCAGTGGGAGAGTCACAGAAAGAATGGGGTGATCATTTTATTTCAAAAGCGAGTATCTTCAAAATGCGCCTTGTCGTCCTACTTTCTGTTCTGAATGAGTAAAATTTAAATATCCTATCGCCAGCCTTTCCTAAAAGCTACATTTATGCTACAAGGAGAAGAATGTCACACTTCTTAAGTTTTTTCATTTGTTTTAATTAATTCATGAATTAATTTAAAAATTCAAGCCAAAAATTTTTAACTGGTCTTCTTTTTTCTTTTTTTTTTTTTTTACAAAAATATTATAGCAGTATCAGCAAAATAGGAAAGGAAGAGATGGGTAGAATGAAAAGACACTATAATGGAATGGAACTTCAGGTCATCATGGCTATTGAAGAAATTGTAAACTTTTAAGCTTCTACGATTTTACTTCTTTCAGAAAACGTTTTAGGAGGCTGCTTTTCCCCATGAGTGAAAAATGAAAAGGGCCCTTGGCATTCGAGTCTAACGAAGACAAGACAGCATTATTTTTCCTACTGGAAAATATTTATCTCCTTCTCCTCCACTGCATTGCCCTCTCCCATCCCCCTTGTAGTGTTATGGGATCAAAGAGAGAGAGAAGCCACAAGGGTCCACCAGTAGCAGAGTGAGTCAGGGACATTATTATGCATTCGGACTCACTGGCAATGTGTAAAACTCATCTTGAATAAAATATACCAAGCTAAAGAGAAAAAAAAAGGCTTTAGAAACCCATAAACTGCCTTTCATGGAAGGTTTAAAAAGTCCTTAAGACTTCTTACGTGTCACAAAGTACATTTCTGGACTTGATTTCTATGGGGAAAAACAGAATAAATAGAAAAAATTTCAATGATCACTCTGAAATCCTGTTCTTTACCCTGCTCACACGCTATTAGTTCCCATACCATCAGCACCTCTCCACTTCAGAGAATCCAGTGGTCTCCTATTCCACATTTGCATAGTATTAATAATATTGTCTGGAGTTGAACTTCTATCCCCTCGCTTGCAGCCAGGTTTCTGAAGAGCAGTGGTCCAATCTCACATATTCAAAAGCAATACATAAGTGTCTGTAGGGCAAAATCTGGGTCCCATTTAGCAGCAAGCTGTTCAGATTATTTAGAAACAGTCTTTTTCCGACGGGTAAGAATTAGGCAGTTTTGTCGGCAATTTCAGATTTTGCTCTCTGCATCATACAGCGACGAACTATGCTGTCGAAACTTCCAATGTAAAACAAAGCGATAGTGCGGAAAAGGCCCATGGTGACCACCTGTGAGAGAGAGAGAGAGAGAGAGACGTCTGAGCTCATCCCTACAGTACAATACAACCGTTCATTTCACGGGATTTTAGGATATGTCTTTAATAAAACCGTTTCTAAGACTCATCTTCTAATCTGCTCCAAGAATAAGTATAATGAAAACTCTGTAACTGTCAAAAGAACGGTGAGAACGGAAGCTGTCTGCTCTCCACCACTGTCTACACAGTGCCTGCCGGTCTGTAACAGCAAAATATTTGTCCAATTAATAAATTCAAATTATACAAAGAATAAAACAGGTATTCTCAGTGGTCTTAGGGTTCTAATAACGAGGGAAGATCCACTCCAGCATTGCAAGGCTTTTTGGTTTAAGATTGATGTTCCGATTACAAAATTCAGACCCTATGCTAGGCGCTGAGACTCGGTGGTGAGAAAAAAACAGTCCTGCCCTCCACTGGCTTATTCCATACTTGGAAAGACAGTCAACTAGAGAAAGGCCATTCCTGTTTCAGGGTTAAACCAGCAATTAACCATATCCATTAACTGTCACTCTTTCCACTAAGACTCTTACTACAACAGCTCTAAATGGAATTTTTTAAGAGGCAGAAAACTACAAAGAGAAACATGTTCAAATATGCAAAGTCTCAAAAAATTTGCCCCCCATGCACCCTTTCTTCAGAAAGCTACTAGAAGAGGTAAATGGCCAATGTGAGAGAGTCAACAAAGAAAGGCAATGTCAAGTGATACAAGAAGGGGGAAAAGAAGGCAAAGAGGTGCCCAGAATGATCATGCTGGGGAGGCCCGGGGTCAGCTACGCACTAGACATGGGGGCAGCTAGTCCTGACCGGCAGGTCAGAAGGCTCCAGGAGGAATTCCTTCTAGAAGGTGAAACTGATGGGGTATCCAGTATTTCTGAGAGGAGGTGAAGACAGTCATTATTAATAATACAAAGAAATAATACATAGAAAAAGGCCAATAATAGTTTCAGGGAAAACAAAAGGTTGTACAAAAAAGGAAAATTAATTATGCATATTACATAGCTCAGCTGTGAATAGCATTTAAATAGCCATAATGATTATCTCAAATACAGAACCAAAATCCAATTATCACAAAAAGGGAGGGTGCGGAGGAGGAGAGGCGGGTGTAAGTGGGAGGAGGAGGGGATGAGGAGAACTGAAACCTGACCTTTCACAGCAGAGGTCAATACCTGATCCCAAACTGGGAAAGAGTGGGAGTGATCACAGAAGTACAGAATCTAGAGACATGGAGGGAGATGTGAGAAGGCCCAGCTACAAGGACAGTGCAGCTGCTCCTGAGAAGGGTGAAATGGAGCAGGTGGAGGAAGAGACCACTGGTTTTCATAACGAGCCTTGAAAACGATTTGATTCTCTGGAGTGTGTGCCAGGATAACTTTGCAAAATGTAAAAACCACAGGGAAGTTGGAAAAAGGCAAAACTATGGAGACAGCAGAAAGATCAGTGGCTGCCAGAGGTCTAGAAGGAAGAAAGGAGGACTGACTAGGTGGAGCACAGGTGAATTTTAGGGCAGTGAATACTCTGTATGACACTGTAGTGGTGGATACGTGTCATTATACATTTGTCAAAACCCATAGGATGGACGTGCAACACCAAGAGTAAATCCTAATGTAACCGAGGACTTCAGTTAATAATAATGTATCAATACTGGCTCATCAACCGTAACAACGTACCACACTAATGCCAGGCGTTAAAAATAGGGGAAACTGGGGCGAGGCAGGGGTGGGGGATGGTATATGGGAACTCTGTAATTTCCACTCAAATTTTCTACAAATCTACAGACAGCTCTAAAAAAAATGCCTATTATTAAAAAAAAATAAATAAAGGAAAGAAAAAACCTCAAGAAAAAGCAATTATAATACAGCATAATAAAGTGCTAAAATGGGGCTAACAAGGCATTTAACCCAGTCTTGGAGTTTTCTGGAAATAGCAGTGTTTAAGATGAGACCTGAAGGAAGACTGGAAGTTGGTTGCACAAAGGAAAGCTGGGGATGGAGGGACATAGACAAAAGTTGCAGAAAGAGAAGGCGAGGCAGGGAAGAAAGTTGCATGGCTGGGAGGGTAAGCGGGGTCAGAAGTCAGAGGGCTGTGCCGCGCGATGGAATGGAAGCTTTATCCTGATGGTACTGGGGAGTCACTGAAGGTTGTTACCCAAGGTAGATTTGCAGCTTAGAAAAACCAGCATGGAAAATGTAATGGCACACTCAAACGTACCGGAGGCTTGGGGCAGGTGCTGCAAGACCACACGGATTGGAAGATCGTGTCCTGGTAATGGGAGCAGCTGCCACCCTGAGCAGCTCATTACTGCCAGAAGAGAATGCAGACCCTGTGCTGCCAGGCCTTCTGAACTTCCAAGACAAGTCCAAAATCTGGACTTTTTATGTAAAATTTAATTTTAAAACTATTTTATTTGACTAAGCACACTCATACCAGATGGGCCAAACAAAATATTTTCCAGGCCTGTGGGCCCCCAGTTGATGACCTCTGGCTCACAGAGCATGACACTCAGGCAAGGAGCTGATGGCAGCAACCTAGGCCCGAACTGTGGGAGCAGCAGCAAGGCCGGTGAAAGTGAGCGGCCCCAAGACTAGGGACCAGAGATGGATCTGATCCCTGATGTGAGGGGCAGAGGAGGGGAGTCAGGGATGACATCCCGGTTTCTGGCTGGCCTCTTGAGTGAACATGAACACCCACCACAGAGACAGAAGACAGAGTCGATGATGGGAAGTGGGGGCAGGATGCTGGGGAAACAGAAGTTTTATAGTGGACATGTTGAATTGGAGATGTAGAGTTATAGCCCAGGGAAAATGTCTAAAGAAATTTCCACAGAACTGGAGTTCTGGAAGTAGGTATGGGATGAAGTTTTAGATTTGGCATCAGTTCTATAGAAGTGGGAGAATGGACAAGATCGCCCACAGGGATCGTGCAGAATTCACCCGGTCATCCTGCTCATGCATTCTTAGTCCCTACTAGGTGCCAGGCATGGGCTGCAAGGGGTACAACGTACACACGAGAGTGTGGACCTGTCCTCAAAGAGGGCATCTAATCCAGTGTCTGCCTCTAAGAGAGAAGCACAAACTTGGGAGTATATTCTAAAGTGAGGAAAACTCACGCCTAAGCCATTTGGGTTTTTAGTCTGGACATGGTCTACTACGCAGAATTTTAGTCCTTTGTCATCAACTACCCATCAGTATAGGCAGCTTTCCCACCCTCTACCCTCCATCATCCATGGCTTTGTCCTTCAAGAGCAACCCCTCGACTATACCTCTCATATTACCTTGTGTTAGTGTCCCCTTTTGTATCAGTCTCTCCCAGAGACTGTAAGCCCCCTGAGGTCAGGGCGGAGGGCCTGATGTCTGAGTCTCCAGTAGCAAACATGGCAGCGAGCACACCAATGAGCAGTTAATTAACCTCTGTGCGTCCTGGACGAACTGTAATTCCCATAATGGCAGGGACTGTGTTGAATCCTTCCCTCGTATCTCCCTCAGCTTGGTTAACTGTGGACTGACTCTCCTGGAAAAGGTCCTCTAGTCGAATAGCTCAGTAATTTTAGGCAAGACCACCCCTAAACTACTCTAGAAAGAGAAGATTTTCATTTTTCAAACACTTCAGATCAGTGGTTCTCAGATGAGAACCCAACAGCAGAGACAGCGTTTTTCCTCTCTATCCACAGTGCCCAGCACAGAAGACTTCTACTCATCTAAGCTCCTCAAGTTGTATCTTTACCCTATTTCCTATTGACTTATCCCTCGGAGAGGAAGGAAAAAAGTTGACGCTGTCAATAAAAATTCTGCACATCCTCAGATAAAGCTACTAAGTCTTCCTGTAGCCTTTTCTCATTGAGGTTAAATGAGAGGCACTGTCTGTCTGTCCATCTGACGGCCTATGCATAGCTCACCTGCTGGAGCCCTTCAGTGATAGAAGTTACCGGAGCCATTCCACAGGTCAGGGACGAGAGCATGTACCCATCTGAGCCAATGGAACTGTTAAAATTCCCTTGCTAAAATAGAAGGAAGAGAAAAGAGAGAGGCAATGTAGTAACACGTAAAGGAATCAACTCAACACGTCAGAAACAATGAAGTGTGTCCGTTCACGTGAGTTGGGATAAGAGGTTGACAAAGCACATACCGCAGCTCATAAATGACCGTGGCCTTGACAGATGGGCTACACCGGCTAGACGGGTGGTTCTCAAAATGTGGCTCCACGGACCCTGGGGGTCCTGAGGCTCTTTCGGGGAGTCCATGAGGACAAAACAATTGTCATAATAATACTAACACATTAATTGCCTCTTACACCGAGTGACATTTGCACCGATGGGCAAAACTGCTGGCTCATTAGCATGAACCACAAGTGGTCGTCTCTCCTCTGCCATACACACTTGCAGTAATAAATACACAAAGAAAACAGAAATTTAAAAAAGTCTTTAAAACATTTAAAAATGTCAGTTTTGCTTTTAAAACACCCTTGATAAAGCAGTAAAATTAATCATTTTATTAAATCTCAGCTCTTAAGGGCATTCTTCTTATAAATAAAAATTTGTGTGTGTGTGTGATTTTTTTGTGATAAAAAGAGGAGAACGTACCCAGTGCTTCTTTCTGCCGTGCAAAAAGGGGGACGGCTGCCCGGAAGAAGGGCCCCCTGCCACTGTTTAATGCGTGACACTGCCGCTTTTTTCACAGAACACCATTTTTACGTGAAAGAACCAGGGACAGACAATCTACGGTCTTTCAGACTTGGGTATTTGGAAGACATTTTGTGGAAAATGAATAAAATGAGCCTGTCGTTTCAAGGAAAATTGGCAGCTTTTGGGGTCAATGTTAAAATCTGAGATTTTAAGGCAAAATTAAGATTTGTGAAAACTTGTATCTGCTATCATGAGGCTGTCAGCTTCCCAAAATGTAAAGACTTTTACGATAAGATCAGCAGTGATAGAATGAATGTAATTTTTTTGATAACTCAGTGAACCCATATTTTCCAAATGACTAATGCATAATGTTACAAAATCATGAATGGGTACAAACATTCAAAGTGCAAAGACCAATGGATTTTAATGTAACAGAAAACAAAAAGTTCATTGATGTTATTTCCAATTCCACATTGCAACTAACCTTTCAAAAAGTACTATTCATTGACTTTGGGTTTCATATCAAAAAAGAATGTCCACCGTTCTCTGAAAATTGTATGAAATAGAATTTCATAGGAAATTTCTATGAAATATTCCTCCCTTTTCTAATACATATCTGTGTAAGGCCAGATGCTCTTCATATCCTTCATTCAAAACAACATATTACAACAGACTGAACTCAGAAGCACCTGGAGGAACCCAGCCATCTTCTACGAACACAGACAGCAGAGAGACTGCTGAGATGGAAAACAGCGCCACTCTTCTCACGCAAGTTCAGTTTTGAAAAATAATTTTCGTTGGAAAAACGCTACGTAAAAATGTAATGGGTTTATTATTGTTATTTTTAATGAATTAATAAGTATTTTTTAATTACACAGTTTCAATTTCTAACATGGCAAAATATCAATAAATATATAGTCAATGTAAAGAAAAGTTCTCTGGGGTTGTCATCAATTTAGAGTCTAAAGGGTCAAGAGAGGAACAAATTTGAAAACCACCAGAGTGGGGCCGACCCGGTGGCACACCGGCTAAGTTCGCACATTCCACTTTGGCGGCCTGGGGTTCGCCGGTTCAGATCCCAGGCATGGACATGGCACCACTTGGCAAGCCATGCTGTGGTAGGAGTCCCACGTATAAAGTAGAGGAAGATGGGCATGGATGTTAGCTCAGGGCCAGTCTTCCTCAGCAAAAAGAGGAGGATTGGCAGCAGATGTTAGCTCAGGGCTAATCTTCCTCAAAAAAAAAAAGAAAAGAAAAGAAAAAAGAAAACCACCAGACTACATGAATCATGCCAAAATATGGACAGCTACTTCAGATGATTAAAAACACAGACCGCGTTTGCTTTGATTTGTTATAAGCAGGAAAAACAAAGTTGGCCCAATCACATGGTGGCATCTTTCTGTGCCTTTGAACACAATCAGGGTAAAGTTCTTCCCGTGTCTGTATATATTTGAACAGAGTTCGACATTTCTTGTATTCTGCTCAGTTCGGCCTCATGCAACCATCTGCATGTTCCTTCAAGGCTGCTGCACAGCATGCTGACACTTCTCATTCTGATGGTCCCCCAAATTTCCTAAATTCAATGTGGGCCTAAGGTCTACAGACATCCCTCATAAATGTGTATCTTTCTGCATGTGGGTTAATGAGAATGTTGTCAAAAAGCTTGTGGCACATATGTTGTTCTACAAAATAGCACACGGTTTCTAAAGATTCTATTTTTGACTCCAAATAAACTCCGCAGCCTGGAAGCACAGGAGGCTAGGCTGACGGATGATGGCCTAGTCTAGTTGCACTTTCTTATTAGTGAACATCTGGGAAAATGATACTGGGAAGCAGGGAAGAGAAAGAAAAAATTCCTTAATCAACGAGTCTGGCAATAAGGTACCAAAAATAATCTAAAACTGAAAATACTGTGGGAAAGAAGAGGCAAGATGCCACATACAGCAGACAGTGTCTACCGTTCACACATCATAGAGAAGTCTCATTTTCTTTTAAAGAACCGAAGTTCCCAGACATCCTTACTAATCAATCTGTTCCTAAGGTTAAGGTGCTAATTAGTTTCCAGGAGCCTACTAATTAACATGGAATCAATAAAGTGTCTAAGGGAAGAGAAGTAGAGTCCAATATTAGATATGATGAATCTAGCTGACGAAAAAATACAATCATTTATATTTTGAAATAAGCCCTGGGACAAATAAATATCTTTTCAGAAATAACTATAAGTACTACAACTATTAAATAATTATCAATACTACAACTATTAATAAAGAAAAGGAAGATTGCACTTACTATGGCATCTTTAACAATTTGTTTGGCCACTTGCTCTGGTTTGCAAACAGATGTGGTCTCTGAAATGAGCCGAGTCTCCAAAGGCTAAAGGTGGGAGAAATGGACATAGCAACATCATGACTGCCCATCAAACTGACAAATACTCCTTACAGCCCCTCTCCTCCAATTTATAAATAATTCCAGTTTTCTACTTTTGGGCAGATTTCTACTTTTAGAATTAGACCCACCTGGATTCTCTATCAGTTCTACCCAGATACTGTATAAAATTCAGCCCAGTAGCCAGAGCAAGACAAGGAGGCCCTCACTGCTCTCTGCAGGATACGTGTGGTCTGGGCTCCAGTGAGGACCAGCAAAGCTAGAATGAGAACACATCACTGGGACAAGACCAGAAACACCCCCTTTGCATTCTCACTGCTGGCCAGACACTTGACCGATGGCGTTTACACAAAGCCTAGACTGTGTGTTCTGAGCAAGTTTGCTCCTAGGACCAGCATCTCCATTCTCATCATACTCCCAGGCCAGCAGAGGACTTAATCCCCAACCCAGCCCCTGTTCAACAACGGCAGCTGTTTCTTAAGGATCTCCAGAGGAGGCAACAAGGAGACTGAAAGAGAAAACACCGAGTGGCCCCTGGCGTGGCTGTGTGCTCGTCACTGGGCTGGCGCATCAGAGCCCCAAATCTCAGCCTTGTGTTCTTCAAAGGTCATTAAAGGTCCATCTCAATTGTCACTTAGCTTAAAAGGCCTCTCCTGATTTCTTCACTGGCAGTAATTTCTCTCTTACCTTTCAATGTTTCTGCTTTAATATATCTATACCTACTTGCATATTTGCATTTTACCTCCTAAGTTTCTTGTGGGCAGGGTCTTTTTTCATTTATTTGTGAATCTTCTTTGTGGTGACGTGCACATACGTGCTCAAAAATTCTTTAAAAGGGAATTTCAATTAGAAGTTTGAAAACTAAAGTCTTAAACTGCGTGAAACTAAATTTTATTTACCACGTAGGCTTGAAAAAATTAAATAAAAACCAGAAGAGCATTTTCTTAAAATAGAAAAGCACATCACTTCATAAAAGTCAAGTATTTCTTGATGAACCTGAATTAAGAGAAAGGCCCTTTTAAAGGTGCTACCATTCATTCTCCCAGACCACCAGCCAACGCAACCAGATGTGGTCAGACAGGCATTAGATTTAAAAGCACTATGGCGCCCTCTAAAGGGCTCAAAGACCAAGGTAGAATTTTATTTACCCAGAGAAGTCTGCCCAACACTTTAGGGGAGGAAAAACAACCCAACTTAACGTCAAAATCAAATCTTCACAGGGAAATCACCACCCTTTGTCAGCTCTGGCTTCAAACTAAAGGACTGCTTACCAAACGTTGCAAATCTGCTTAGCAGATCCGTGCTTATTCTAAGACAGGGCATTTGGCTTAAATTTACTTCTTTGAAATAGCAGTAATTTTAAGAGACAGAGCCAAAGAAAAATGAATAGGGAAAAAAGCTTCTAAATCATAAACATCTTTTTGCAAATATACTGGCTATGGAGCCTAAGTGCCAATTTTTATGCTGGGGGGATTCACACCTACCAAGCATTACCATGAAAGAGAAGAAACCCAATCAATGCCAGTTCAAGGGGATACGTTCTGATTGATGCCTTTCTTCTCCACTTTATTCCTGTGCAGAGAGAGGGCCTACTATGCATCAAGGATAAGAGGAGGTTCTTTTGAACCAAGTGCAAAGCTTGCATTCAGCTCAGGATGACTGACAGTCACTGTACGTAATGTAGATATCCAGTAATGATAAGCACTATGGAGAAAAACAAAACCAGGGGAGAGGATGGTGATGTCCCAGGAGTGACATTTGAGATACAGAGGGGCCGGGACATCCTCTCCGAGGTGATGTCTGTACAGAGATGGAAAGAATCAAAGAAGGAAGCCATTCAAACATCCGGAGAGAGAGGACAGTGACAGCAAAGCCCACAGGTGGGAACAGGCCAGGCGAGCTCAAGGAACAGACAGGGCTCTGGAGTCACTGAGGGCAAGAAGGGGAGGAAGAGCTGTGGGCAGGTGGCTGAGGTCTAAGCAGTGTGGAACCTAATAAGCCTTAAGCCTTTGGGTTCTATTCAAGGCATGATGGGAGCCCCTAGAGCCACACTCCCCAATACATAAGCCAATACCAACACGCGCTATTTAATTCTAACTTCAAATTAGTTAAAATTAGATAAAACTCAAAATTCAGTGTATCAGTTGCACTAGCCACATTTCAGGTGTTCAACAACAACGTGTGACTACCATATTGGAGAGTACAGACACAGAATATTTCCATCATTCTAGAACATTCTATTGGACTGTGCTGCACAAGAGGTTTTTGGTCTTTCGGGGTTGTTTTGTTTTTGTTTTTTGGCTTTTTTTGCACAAGAGGGGTTTGAACAGGTGGGTGACAAGACCTGACTAATGCTTTAAAAGAATCAACTAGCAACTCTACGAAGAACAGACCCAAGGGAGGTAAGAACAGAAGCAGGCAGACCAGTTCCAAGACTATTAGAGCAGTTCGGGCAAAATATCAGTAGCTATCACTACTAGGATGGTAGCGATTTTGCAGGTAAAAAAAAAGGTCCAGTTCAGGATATATTCTAAGAGTGAAGCCAAAAGGATGTGCAGATCAACTGGACGAGTGGTTTGAGAAGACGAATCATGGCCGGCTTCGCAGTTTGCAGCCTGAGCAGCCGGGTCAGTGGTGGGCACCAAGTAATGAGATGAAAAATAATGAGGGGGAATAAGAGGGAATCAAAAGTCCTGTTTGCGAAATGTTCAGTCTGAGGTGCCCATTAGACTTCCACGTGGAGACAAAGGATTCGGCAACCAGGTCTTTAAGTTTAGGGGACTATTATTTTTAAAAATATCATCTCGTTACTTAAAAATACAGGTCAGGGGCCGGTCCAGGGGCACAGTGGTTGTGTTCACGCGCTCTGCTTTGGCAGCCTGGTGTTCACAGGTTCGGATCCCGAGTCCAGACCTACATACCACTCATCAAGTCATGCTGTGACATCATCCCACATACAAAATAGAGGAAGACTGGCACAGCTGTGAGCTCAAGCAAAAACAGGAAGATTGGCAACAGATATTAGCTCAGGGCCAGTCTTTCTCACACACACACAAAAGTACAGGCTGTACCCTCCATCATAAAGAAAACATCTTATTAACTAAATAAGGTTTTGAAGATTATTAGCAAAAATCGTGGCCTTTGAAAATACGGCTGCATTCTCCAAAATTCCAAATGAAAGTTCCAGAAAGTTCAGAGGCCTCTAGCTAGCACATAAATTGAAAGGTGCTCAATTTTCTGATGGATGAAAACACCTGTGGGCTGAAGGGTGGAAAGACAGAGAATCAGAAAAGGGGTTTGCAACGTTAAATTCTCGACATGGGACTCAGAGAGGAGTACTTACCTTTGTTTTGTTTTCTTCGGCAAACCCAGGGGTGTCTGTGTCTGGCGGGTAGGCAACTGTGACGTAGACGTTATACGGCTTCACCTGCATTTTAGAAACAACAGTTGCCCCTTCAGTAAACAACATGCAATCCCGCATCCTCTCTCACCAGCCCACACTGGCTGCCAGACAAACGTCGTAAACACCGTCCTGATTTTCTCAAAAGGTGCCAACACCAACACGGAGATTCTGCAAGAGGAGAACTACCAAGAACTGAGTCAGGAAACTCAGTTCCTGCATGCAGATCATTTAGAAACAAAGCCAAAAAGCTCACCCCAACCTCTCCTCCAGAAAACAGCTGGCCCTAAGGTATGGAGAGCTACCTCCTGAGCTTCTCCCACTCCCCTGACCAGGCAGAGGCCCTGGGGCTGCCCACGAGGAAAGCTTCAGTGCTAAAAGGAGTCTACTTGTTCTCCCCGCCCATAGACACTACTCAGGCACTATGTTCAAGGCAACGGGATAGCTCTGCTCGTCCACCAGTGGACCGCAAATCTGTTCTCCTTCACGGTTACTGCTGAAACTCTTGTACGTTGATTTCACCCACAAAACATGTTGAGATCCTTCAAATCGCTTCCCCTATGTACCTTCTTGTGCCACCTCAGACCCAGGTCTGGAACTGTCCAACCCCTGAGAAGTTTGCTTGCTCAGGAACTCTGTGCAACCAGCCCCTGCCCGTTAGGGAGTCCCTTCCTCCTCCACAGAACCAGCCAAGAGGATTCTGGGGTGGAACCCCCAAGTCAGAGCAGCCAAGCACCTCCCCTGCACAACCTCAATCCTTACTTATAGACAGAAACTCTTTCCCAGCTTCTCTCTACGGCTCCCTCACCCTATCTGGAACTCCAGCGGGCTCCTCTGATGTGTAAAAACTGGTTCTTCGGCTTGTTTACCTCACCTCCAGGCCTCCACACTTAACTTCTCCACTCATAAACACACCCCCAACAATTCCAGAAGATTCCCTTGCTAGTCAGCCAGGACACACCCTTCCCAAAGAGCCTGCCCTGAAGCAGCCTGCTCCACACTCGTCTTGCTCTGACTCTCAGTGACTCTAACAGTCGTGGTTCACACCATCAAAACCTCTTTGCCATGACCTTTGTTGGCTCTTGGCTCACTGTTTAGCCCCATGAAAACACCTAGGGGAGCTGGAAGTGGACAGGCAGCCGGTGCTAACACAGGCCACTGTGTCTCTTAAGGAGGCTGAAAAGCAACAATACTACTTCCTCATGCAACAGCCTCTGACAGTCTCCCAGCGTCCCTTCTTATCCTGCTGCCCTTTTCCTCCCTGGTTCCCTCTGTGAAGCACAGTTCTGAAGGCTGTGGGAGGAGCTGTAAGGGTCGGGAGAAGCATGCGGGCAGAGGATGCTGCTCCACCAGCCTGGAGAGTGCAACAGCAAAGGGCAACGTCTCTGTTGGTACGGTTCCAGTGCGTGAGAGAGCTCATTCACTCAGCACCGACAGGGCGTGCAGCTTCAAGGCCCAGCTATGCTCGGAAATAGCTCTGGACTTGAGCCAGGCAGTGAGGTCGATGAGCAAGCAATTTCTCTTCCACTTGTTTTTGAGATAGTGATTTTAAAAGCTGTCTCCCACGGCCTAGCCCTCTGTTGTGCACAGACAGGAGAAAAACATCACCCAAAAAGCCAGTCGGTGGTAATTAGACAGCCCATCAAAAGCCTGAAGCTGACTGCTCAGATGTGCTTGCTTCTGTGCTGCTCCTCTGGCCCTCTCCCCTCTCCCCCGCAGTAAGGAAGGACTGTGGTATGTAAGTTAATGTAAGTCAGTATTTCAAAGGAGTGTTCCGCAAACTCAAGGTTGTGGATGAGCTTCCAAATGGTTAAAACAGCTTCAGAACAGCTTTCTCCTGGGGTGGAAGCACAGACTGTTGGGAGAAACCAGTCCAATCCTGTTCTGGGTGCTGGTATCCTCTCTACAATCATGGAGCCAAATGATTCTCTCAACCTGTGCTTGTATACCTCCAGTGGTTAGAAACCTAACCATTTTATTTATTCATCCAACGAATACTTAGTGAATTACTACCATGTGCCAGTATTGTTCTAAGAATGAAGTATATAGATGTGAACAAAACAGAATCCCTGCCCTCATGGAGCTTACAGCCTCCTGAAACTCTTGGTCAAAGGATTTGCTAAAATCTAAATACACTAAACTATAACTATGCCTTCCTTCAATCCCATAACCCCAGCAGAAATGGAATGAAGTTATTTTGGCCTCACTTGTTCTTGCTAAGACAGTGCTGATGCCCAGAGATCACCACTTTTTCTATGGATTTATAAGCCACTGACTGATTCCCCTGCTTCCCTAACCACGGTCTGCTTCTCTTCGTCCCTGTTGATTGACCACTCTCTGTCCTCCGGCTCTGCCCCACCCCCATCCTATTTTCATTTTCTCCCTTCTGCCTGGACTCAGTCTCAATCAGAAAGACAACCACTTGATCAAGAACTGATTTACAGTCATGTGTCGCTTAACAACCAGGATACACTCTGAGAAATGCGTTGTTAGCTGATTTCATCATTGTACAAACTTCATGGAGTGTACTTAAGGGGAACAAAATATGCCACCCCAAAATGTATCTCTTTAACATAAAGATTATCTTAGGCTGATTAAAGACACAAAAGACTCAGAAAGTTTTCTTTTACCTGCCCCTTAAGTGCCTAAAAGAACTCAGATAAAAAAACCTGTCTCAGGAAGCAAGCTATCACCTTAGGATAAGATGAACTATGTGGGAGGGAGAAACTAGAAAACCCAGTTCGTTGGCTCCCCTCTGTGTTCTTCTGTTTCTGTGTGTCCAAACAAACACTTGTTTTCCAAACTTTTGCTCCTTGTCACCTACCTGTGAATTACCTGCCTTCCCTTTGAAGTCCCTAACTCTCCCCACCCCCAATATTTTCTTTTGTCTTCAGCTGAGGATGGTATTTAAGGTGGTGGCTTTGGCCATTTTGGAGAATAACCTGGTCTTCCTGGGTTTCTCCCACGTATACATGTTACTAAACTTTTGCTTGTTTTTTCTCCTGTTAATCTGTCTCATGTCAATTTAATTTTTAGACCAGCCAGAAGAACTTAGAAGAGTAGAAGAAAATTTCTTCCTCCCCTACAGTATTTACACAAACCTACTATACACCTAGGCTCTATGGTACTATCTTATGGCACCACTGTCATGTACTCGGGCTGTTGTCGTCTGAAATGTCATTATGCATTGCATGACTGTATTATCAAAATAATTCCACCTAAAATGTGTTGTTCCTAATTCTATCCAAACAAAGATGCGGGGGCTGGAGAGAGGATCAGAGTTGTTGAGATGAAGCTCCAGAATTTCAGATTCAGCTTACTTTTAGACCATGGTGGGAAAAGACAGAGTTAGAGGGTGGAGCGTGATCAGGACCAGAGAAGTAGAAAGGGAGACACCTAGCTCTCTTTTACTTGGTCTCTGTTACCACATCTTTGGCTGTAACCGACCTCAGAAGTCTGCTTGCCAAAAAGATTTACTTTTAAAATCTTTAAATGATGTATTTGTGCCTAAAGGACTGAGTAAAAAAAAAAAAAAAAAGGAAAAAAAATGCAACAAAGCATTCTTTCAAAATTATTCACTGTACATAAAACGCCTCTAGGGTCCTACTTTAGTTTGGGGATGAAGGGGGGTGGACAGGAAGACTTAAGAGTTAATTAGATCAAAAAGGATTATCAAAAGCGCTTAGAGCCTGAGCAATTCTATAAGGTCTGTTGCATTCACAGAAAACACAACCACCTTGGCAAAACAGACTGAATTAATTATCCAGTTTCAAAAACACACCACAAGTTTGTAGTGAAATGATTGTTTTGATGCAAGTTCTACTAAGAACAAACTAGATTTTGATTATTGAATTTATTTCCTCCAAAACCTATTTTTCATGGTAGGTGTTCACTTTATTTTTTGTTTACATGAGGACATTTTCAATGAAGTCCAAATGTGGATAGAAGTCACGCAGACTGGCAAGTCCAGGCCAGCTTCTCGCAGTGTGAGAATCACACTTGTCACAAGGATGCTTCAGGGACTCTGTCTGTACCAGCAAGTCATGTTCTTTTCCTTCTTCTTTATTAACATCTCTGTTCTACCTGAAGTGAAACCAGGCCACCCAGCGTGTACACTTTGCCCTAAATTAGTGAATCCTGAAGTAGCTCTGAAAGATGAGACTTAGCAAAAAAAACAACCCTAATGAGCAGATTTTTCATTACATAAAAACACCCCTTCACCTACTAAGGCCAAAGCGAAGAGCTGAGGCAAGTAGCCGGGCAAATCAGGCAGCTTCTGACCGGAATTACAGATGCACCTTGTGCTGCAGAAGAGAGGCCGACAGGGAGCCAAAAGGCCTGGGCTTGGTTACAATTTCTGTCCCAAAGTAATAACGTGGCTTTGAGGAACTCAGTGAACTTACTGAACATTCAGTTTTCTTATCTACAAAATGGCATAACAACATCTGCCTCACATATTTCAAAAAACTGTTATAAAAATAAAATGGTTATTCACAAAGGGATTTTCCAAAGTAAAAATTGCAAAAGAAATACCGATATTCTGGTTTGAAATTTCACAGCCGTATGTGCCCTACTAGCTAAATATATTATAACGACCTATTATTGATTAAGAGTATGAAGCAAGTTGATGAAAATGAAATTTGCGGCTGGTTCCTTCGGGTTGAGAATGGCACAGTCTATCAGTCCCTAAGTGGCCCGTCGGGATTGTGTCACTAACCAGGTAACTCACCTGTACTGCAATGCTCGACCAAGATCTAGGCAGCATGGCACTGTCACACACCATGGAGGGCTCTTCTGGGGATTTTCTAAAGCAGGGGTCAGCAAACTATGGCCTGTAGCACAAATCTGGCCCTCCACTTGTTTTTACAAATAAAGTTTTATTGGAACACAACCATACCCATTCCTTTATGTATCGCACATGGCTGCCTTCCTGCTATTACAGGAGACTTGAGGAGTTACGACAGACACCATCTAGTCCTCAAAGGATAAAATATTTACTATCTGGCCCTTTACAGAAAAAATTCTGCCAATCTCTGATGTAAATAATTAAATAGGATCCCCAAATCACACTTTTACTATAAGCAGGTTGGCCACAATGAATTCTCTTCTAGGTTTTTAACATCATGATGTAGCGTTGTATTTCAGTATATATTACAACAGAAAGAATTTTACCTTGCCTTTTTCAGTATGTGATTTTGGGTAGATATGTGTGATGCTAAGCATCCCCATGTGACAACAATGCAGAAGTCTACTTCGCAAGGCTGAGGAGTAAGGTTGTCACATCAGGACAAGCACGTATTGTGATGCTCATCCTAACCACACCCTTCTTCCACAAAATGTTCTATTAACTGTGAAAATAAAAAGCATTCACTTTCATCAATACTTCTTTAAGATATTAAAAAATATGTATTAGGAGAGCCAATTTTTTTAGTCAAACCCTCTCAGCGCACAGATAAGGAAACTGAAACCAAGTTAAACGATTTGGCTAAAAACTGAGAGCTAGACAGTCGCTATTTAAGTTTTTCCCTCAAACACATGCTAATTTTATTATTCAGTCATAAAGGCCAGATTTTTTTGTTAAACAAATATCTCTACAAAATAAAATATCTGGTTAACCTTACACATACTCACACAGCATTAGACCAACAATACTATGAAGATAGTAGTAGTACTTTGTGTGTTAAATTAAGCAAGCAAAAACCTCACAACCATTTTGCCTCTAAAGGTAAACTGCAAATTTCAGGGGCTGAGCCAATTCTCTTTCACTGACGTCAGATCTCTAAATCTAATTTAATACCAGAACACACGTAAAGAAGCTATAACCTAAAGAGGAACATGCACTGCTGAACTGAGAGGAAGAAATAAAAACAATACAGCATTCACCTCCATCTGCAAAGCTTCAGCCAGTCCCCTGATGGCGAACTTGGACGAAGAGTAGGCCGTGAAACCGAACAACCCCAGCTGGCCCGCCTGGGAGGACACAAAGACAATCCTGCCCACGCGGCGCTCCTTCATGGTGGAGATCACCGCTCGGCTGGGGTACACGCTGCCCAGGTAGTTGACGCTCATGAGTCTCTGCAGGGAACAAAGAGGCCACGAGGGGTGAGCAAGGTCAAAGCCCCAAAGCTATGCTCCACGGGAATCCTGTCTGCTCCCCAGACCTGAGTTCTTCAATGGAGCCCCAGTGACTAGGAGTCACTGGATCTGTTGAATGAATGAATGATTCAATGATCTTGAAAATGAGCCACGATGCTCAGGATCTACCCTTTGAAGCCTGTTTCAATCTAGTCTCACATTCTCACAATGACAGCAGTTGCGTCTTTGCTGAAAACTTGTCAAAGTTAGTTTTTTCCTTATAAAAAGTACACTTCATATTGTGGGTAATACTTTCTGAGAGGCAGCGTTAGGAAAGAGTTTCCAAATATTTCCAGTCCTTTTGGTCTCAGCTACAGACAGATTTACACGGAGACTAGGGCAGTGGTTAACAGCATGGATGGTGGTTTGAAGCCTTGTCTCTACCATTTACTACCTATTTGATGATGAACAAGAAAGTCAGACGCTCTGCCCATTCCCTCAGAGAAAACAGGGCTAATATTGTACTGTCTCATCGGGCTGCTGCAGGCACTGGGGAGGGCACACAGATAAGTGCCAGGGCAGCCCCAACCCACAGTAAGGACTCAATAAATGTTATGACTTATTACATTATGACGGGTAAGAGCTTACAAAGGTACCAGGAGTATATTTTCCCCTCATCCTGGGAACTCAAAAACCTTACATTTTAACTTGAAAATCTAAGAAAACTTGCATTAAAATATTTCTATATTAAAAGTCTTACAAAAATATTAGCTCTATTACCATGTAAAACCAAACACTTCACTGGGGAACTCTGAGTCAGTCATGAAATGGTAACTCAACAGAATGTTCCATAACTTTTAGAAATGAAGACCAGAAACATCAGAAGCTACAGGGGGAAATAGTTATGCTACAAATTTAAAAAAAGCAGAGAGCAAACTATATTCGCACTGTGACTGTAACTATTTCAAACGTTAAATAAAAGTACACGTGCACAAAAACAAAGGAAATAGAGAAAATTGTGACTGTGTTATGATTCCATTTTTCCCCAAAATGCCTTTTAACATCATTATATTATTTTGATGATAAAAATGCTCTAAAAAAAGTATTTGAAAAAAGATGTCATACTGAACCCATATGTTTACCTCAGCTTCCTTCAGAGACCCCACTGAATCTCAGCAAAGAGATTTCCTCTGGCAACAATCCACAAGGACAAAGAAAATAGGAAAGAAAATAACAGCAAAAACATTTTGGAAGTTGAAGAACAGAATGATGAGTGATAACTAACATAGCTGAAAGCTGAATGCTAAGCAAGGAGCAGAGAGGCTAAAAAGCAGAATCGCACCACAGAACCCCCCAAAAACTCAAGCAGCACCAAGCACTGCCGGGGGCAGGAGGGTGGGAATAGGGCTGAAAGAGAGGAGTATTGACCAAGAGTCTATTTAAAAACAGTCAGACAAATCCACAATTATAATCAGAGATTACAGTCCCCTTCTTTCAATAGTTGATAGAACAAGTGGACACAAAATCAGTAAGGATAAAGAAGACTTGAACAATGTTATCAGCCAACTGGACCTAATCAACACTGAAAAAATACTCCACTCCAAAGAGAAGAATGAACCTTCTTCTCAAGTGCACATAGAACAGCGACAAGACAGACCATAAACTGGGCCACAAAACAAGTCTCAATAAATTTAAAAGGATTCGAGTCACATAAAGTATGTTGGCTGACAACAATGGAATTAAATTGGAAATCAATGAGAGAAAGATTTCTGGAAAATCCCCCAAATATTTGGAAACTAGATAATACACTATCTATTCTAAATAACCCAAGGGTCAAAGCAGACATGAAAAGGGAAATGATAAGATATTTTTAACTGAATGAATGTAAAAACACAACATATCAAAATTAGTGGAATGCTGTTAAAGCAGTACTAAGGTGGAAATCTGTAGCACTAACATCTGTATTAGAAAAGGAAAAAGGCCTCAAATTGATGACCTTAGCTTTGACCCAAACAAACTATAAAAAGAAGAGCAAAATACCAGAAAAGTAAGCAGAAGAAAGGAAACAATAAAAATAAGAGAAGAAATAAATGAAATAGAAAACAGAAAAACAATAGAAAAATCATAAAACCAAAAGCTGGTTATTGAGAAGATCAATAAAACTGATAAGCTTCTAGTTATACTGATCAGGAAAGAAAGAGGATGCAAATTATCAATATCAAGAACAAGCGAGGTGACATCACTACAGACTCTATGAATATTAAAATGAGAAAAAGGGAATATGATGAATAACTTTGTGCCAATAAATTCAATGACTGAGATAAAATAGAGAAATTCCTTGAAAGACACAAGCTACCAAAGGTCACTCAAAAAGAAACAGATGAGAAGATATGGATGTAGCCCTACCTCTATTACAGAAATTAAATTAAGGTTAGGAACTGTCCCACAAAGAAAATCTCATGCTTCACTAGTGAATTCTACAAAAGATGGAAGAATAATACCAACTCTACACAAATTCTTCCAGAAAACTGAAGAGGGAATACTCCCCTCCTCATGCTATGAAGCCAGCATTACCCTTAGATGAAAACCAGAAAATAACATTAAAAGAAAAGAAAATGACAACTAATATGCCTCAAGAACACAGAGAGGATAACAGATCATAACCAAGTAGAGTTAATCCCAGGAATGCAAGGTTGGTTTAACGTTTGGAAATCAAGCAATATAATTCACATATTAACGAAATAAAAAAGAACTCTATGATCATCCCAGTAGACGCAGAAAAAGCATCTGACAAAATTCACATTCATTCCTTATAAAAACTCTCGACAAACTGGGAATAGCAGGGAACTTTCTCAACTTGATAAAGGGCATCTACCAAAAAGACAAAAAAGCAAAACTACAGCTAACATCACACTTTATGGTAAAAGACTGAATGCTTTCTCCTGAAGATCAGGAACAAGACAAGAATGTCTGCTCTCACTCGTGCTATTCAACACTGTCCTGGAAGTTCCAGTCAGCAAAATAAGGGAATCCAGATGGGAATGAAAGAAGTAAAACTGTTGCAGATGACATGATCTTGGCTGTAGAAAATCCACTGAGCACTAGAATTAATAATTGAGTTTAGCCACATTGCAAGATCAACACACACAAATCAATTGTACTTCTCTGTATTATCAGTGAACACTCAGAAATTGAAATGAAAAAATACCATTACACTAGCATCAAAAACATGAAATACTGGAGTGAGGTCAGCATCATGGCAGAGTGAACTTGCCTGGGACTCTCTCCCCTCCAACAACCAACCAAAAGGGACATCTATACTCCAACAGAGGACATCCTAACACAACACAAAAATGTTGGAGAGACACATAGCCACATGACGGAGGGCAGGGAGGCTGGAGCCCCCCCCCCCCCCAACCCAGGAGCTGGAACGTGGTAAGAGAGAACTTCACACTCTCCCAGAAAGACGGTGATCCGCAACTGCAGAAGGATCCATGAGGGAAGGAATGGGGGAGGAGACGTGTGTTCATGAAAACATTAAGGACCACCAAGGACCCTTGCAGCCTAGAGGTAAGCCCTCTAATGGAGGGAAAGCTTTCCTGGGGGTGACCTCATCAAGCCAACACCCCAGGAGACCAGAGAGTGACAGGGAGAAAGCCCGGAGAGCACGCAGGAGAAAGCGCCCCTCCCCTCACCCGCCTCATGCTGCTCCAGCACCTGGGATCTGGGCTGAAGGCGGAGGGCTCAGACTATGCGGCTCTCGAGCACCACCCAGTGGTTACAGGTGGTAACTGCAACCAAATAATAGAATGCAAAAAACCTGACCCACCTCCTCTAACAACGTGAGACACTAGATCAAATCTCCAGACCAGAGAGAAAACAACAAGTGCCCAGAATTCAGTCTAACCACAAACTCAGAACACAAGATGGAATAAGATATGAGAAAAACAACTTAGGAGGGGAGGAGAAAAGGGACTGAATTGGTTTAGACTAAGGAAATACGACGCCATCAGAAAATGAACTATCTTATACACAAGATTCTGAATACAAACCTCATGATAACCACTACACAAAAAAGCAGAACAGAGACACAAAGAACAAATAAGGAGAAAACAGAGAAACATATCATAAAAAACTACATAATTCAAGGGGTAGACCAAAACACACAAGACGAGAAACAAAGGAAATGCAGGAAAACCAGAAAATGAGTGATATAATGACAGCATTAAGCTCTCACACATCAATAATCACCATAAATGTAAATGGACTGAATTCTCCAATAAAAAGACACAGAATGGCGAGATGGATTACAGAATAAGACCCAATAATATGCTGCCTCCAGGAAACACATCTCAGCTCCAATGTCAAACACAGGCTCAGAGTGAAGGGGTGGAAGACAATACTCCAAGCTAATGGCAAACAAAAGAAAGCAGGTGTTGCAATACCTATATCAGACAAACTAGATTTCAAGATAAGACAGGTAAAAAGAGACAAAGAGGGGCAGTGTATAATGCTCAAAGGGACATTGCATCAAGAAGAAATAACACTTATAAACATCTATGCACCCAACACAGGAGCACCAAAGTTCATAAAGCAACTATTAACAAACCTAAAAGAAGATATCAATAATAACACAATAATAGTAGGGGAACTCAACACTCCACTCACATCAATGGAGAGATCATCCAGACAGAAAATCAACAAGGAAATCTTGGAATTAAATGAAAAGCTAGACCAGTTGGACTCAATAGACATATATAGAACACTCCATCCAAAAACAGCAGAATACACATTCTTCTCAAGTGCACATGGAACATTCTCAAGGATAGACCATATGTTGGGAAACAAGGCAAGCCTCTATAAATTGAAGAAAATAGAAATAATAACAATCATCTTTTCCAATCATAATGCTATAAAGCTAGAAATTAATTACAAGTAAAAAGCTCAGAAAGGGACAAAGATGTGGAAACTAAACAACATGCTATTGAACAAGCAATGGATCATTAAAGAAATTAAAGGAGAAATCAAAAAATATCTGGAGACAAATGAAAATGATAACATACCATATTGACTCATATGGGATGCAGCAAAAGCCATATTAAGAGGGAAATTCATCACAATACAGGCACAGCTTAACAAACAAGAAAAATCCCAAATAAGCAATCTCAAATTACACCTTACTGAATTAGAAAAAGAATAAACAAAGCCCAAAGTCAGCAGAAGGAGAGAAATAATAAAAATCAGAGCAGAAATAAATGCTATTGAAACAAAAAAAGGCAGTAGAAAGGACCAATGAAACAAAGAACTGGTTCTTTGAGAAGATAAATAAAATTGACAAACTCCTAGCCAGACTTACAAAGAAAAGAAGAGAGAAAGCTCAGATAATCAAAATTAGAAATGAAAGAGGAGAAATAGTAACAGACACCACAGAAATAAACAGATTATAAGAGAATAGTACAAAAAACTACATGAAAACAAAATGAATAATCTAGAGGAAATGGATAAATTCTTAGACTCTTACAACCTCCCAAAGCTGAATCAAGAAGAAACAGACAATCTGAACAGACATATCACAAGGAAAGAGATTGAAACAGCAATCAAAAGCATCCCAAAGAATAAAAGCCTAGGACCAGATGGCTTCCCTGGGGAATTCTACCAAACTTTCAGAGAGGATTTAATACCTATCCTTCTCAAGCTATTCCAAAAAATTAGGGAAGATGGAACACTTCCTAACACATTCTACAAGGCCAACATCACTCTGATACCAAAGCCTGACGAAAACAACACAAAAAAGGAAAACTATAGGCCAATATCGCTGATGAACACAGATGCAAAAATCCTCAACAAAATTTTGGCAACCCGAATTCAGCAATACATCAAAAGGATCATACATCATGATCAGGTGGGATTCATACCAGGGACACAGGGATGGTTCAACATCCGCAAATCAATCAACGTGATTCACCACATTAACAAATTGAGGAATAAAAACCACATGATCATCTCAATAGATTCACAGAAAGCATTTGACAAGATCCAACAGCATTTATGATAAAAACTCTTAACAACATGGGGATAGAAGGAAACTACCTCAACATAATAAAGGCCATATACGACAAACCCATAGCGAACATCATACTCAATGGACAAAAACTGAACACCATCCCCCTGAGAACAGGAACAAGACAAGGATGCCCTCTATCACTACTCCTATTCAACATGGTACTGGAGGTTTTGGCCAGAGCAATTAGGCAAGAGAAAGGAATAAAAGGAATCCAAATAGGGAGTAAAGAAGTGAAATTCTTGCTGTTTGCAGATGACATGATCTTATATAGAGAAAACCCCAAAGAAGCCATCAGAAAACTAATAGAAATAATTAACAACTACAGTAAAGTTGCAGGGTACAAAATCAACTTACAAAAATCAGTTGCTTTTCTATACTCCAATAATGAAATTACAGAAAGAGAACTCAAGAATACAATTCCATTTATAATCCCAACTAAAAGAATAAAGTACCTAGGAACAAATTTAACTAAGGAGGTGAAGGATTTATACAATGAAAACTATACGACATTCCTAAAGAAATTGATAATGACATAAAGAGATGGAACGAGATTCCACGCACATGGATTGGAAGAATAAACACAGTTAAAATGTCCACACTACCCAAAGCAATCTACAGATTCAGTGTAATCCCAATCAGAATCCCAATGACATTCTTCATGGAAATAGAACAAAGAATCCCAAAAGTCACTTGGGGCAACCAAAGACCCTGAATTGCTAAGGCAATCCTGAGAAAAAAGAACAAAGCTGGAGGTATCAAAGTCCCTGACTTTAGAATGTACTACAAAGCCATAGTGATCAAAATGGCATGGTACTGGTACAGAAACAGGCACACAGATCAATGGGACAGAACTGAAAGCCTAGAAATAAAACCACGCATCTACAGACAGAGGTGTAGACAAAGGTGCCAAGAACATACAACGGAGAAAAAATAGTCTCTTCAATAAATAGTGTTGGGAAAACTGGACAGCCACACACAAAAGAACGATGGTAGATCATTATCTCACGCCACAGACAAAAATAAACTCAAAATGGATCAAAGACTTGAAGATAAGTACTGAAAGCATAAAACTCCTTGAAGGTAATACAGGTAGTACACTCTGTGACATCAAACTAAAAAGAATCCTTTCAAATTTACCCTGTCTTCTTAAACAAGGGAAACAAAAGAAAAAATAAACACGTGGGACTTCATCAGACTAAAGAGCCTCTGCAAGGCAAAAGAAACTAGAATCAAAACAAAGAGACAACCCACCAATTTGGAGAAAATACTTGCAAATCATATAGCTGACAAAGGGTTAATCTCCATAATAAATAAGGAACTCACACAACTGAACAACAAAAAAACAAACAACTCAATCAAAATATGGGCAGAGGATATGAACATTTCTCCAAAGAAGATATACAGATGGCCAATAAACACATGAAAAGATGCTCATCATCACTGATCATCAGGGAAATGCAAATCAAAACTACACTGAGATACCACCTCACACCTGTTAAAATGGCTATAATCACTAAGACAAGAAATAACAAATGCTGGAGAGGATGTGGAGAAAAGGGAACCCTCACACACTGCTGGTGGGAATGCAAACTGGTGCAGCCACTATGGAAAACAGTATGGAGATTCCTCAAAAAACTAAAAATAGAACTATCATATGACCCAGTTATCCCACTACTGGGTATCTGCCCAAACAACTTGAAATCAACAATCCAAAGTAACATACGTACCCCTATGTTCATAGCAGCACTATTCACAATAGCCAAGACATGGAAACAATGCAAGTGCCCACCGACTGATGACTGGATAAAGAAGATGTGGTATATATATACAATGGAATACTACTCAGCCATAAAAAAGGACAAATTCATCCCATTTGCAACAACACAGAAGGACCTGGAGGGTATTATGCTAAGCGAAATAAGCCAGACTGAGAAAGACAAACACCAGATGATTTCACTCATATGTGGAATATAAACAAACACATGGACAAAGAAAACAGTTCAGGGGCCGGCCGGTGGCACAGCAGTTAAGTGTGCACATTCTGCTTTGGTGGCCAGGGGTTCGCCGGTTTGGATTTCAGGTGTGGACATGGCACTGCTTGGCAAGCCATGCTGTGGTAGGGATCCCACATATAAGATAGAGGAAGATGGGCACAGATGTTAGCTCAGGGCCAGTCTTCCTCAGCAAAAAGAGGAGGATTGGCAGCAGATGTCAGCTCAGGCCTAATCTTCCTCAAAAAAAAAAGAAAAGAAAACAGTTCAGTGGTTACTAGAGGAAGAGGGTGGGGGGTTGGGCACAGGGCGTGAAGGGGAGCACTTACATGGTGACAGTTAAGAAATATGTACAACTGAAATCTCACATTGACGTAAACTATTATGAACTCAGTTAAAGTCAAAAAAAATAAAATATAAAAAAAATTGATGAAAAAAATATATATGAAACACTGAAAACCAATGTGCAAGACCCACAGACTGAAAAGTACAAAACGTTACTCAGAGAAATGAAAGAAAACCTAAATAAACGGAGATAGATACTATGTTCACGGGTTAGAAGACAATATTGTTACGATGTCAGTTCTCCCCAAACCCGTCTAGAGTCAATGTGATCCCAATCAAAAATTAAAAATAACTCTCACTAATATCCACCAGCAGATAAAACAAGATACAGCTCCAAGAAGCCAGAAAGAAACCCATTAAAAAGGAAAATTAAGAGAAGGATGTTGGAGTTCCCCGGGACCACCCGCAGTTTCGGTGGTTCACCAGGAGCCCTCCCATGAGTCCGCACATAGTTGTATCGTGACAAAGATTTATGACAGTGAAAGGACACAAAGAAAATCAGCAAGAGCAAAAGATACCCAGGTCAACGTCCAGAGGAAATGGGGTAGAAGTTTCCATGAGTCCTCTCCCCGTGATGTCACAGAGGACGTGCTTAAACTCCCCAGCAATGAGTTGTGATAACACACACAAAGTATTGTGTTCAGGCAAGGTATGTGCATGCGAACCTCAATAAAATTAAAACTAAAAACACCCAATCAAACACAAAAAGTAACTGAGATTGAATTCATTTTAAATAAAAAGCAACCCGTCTTCAGAAAATGCATCAAATGTGGTAACATGTGTCCTAACAGGGCTCATCAACAATAAGCCCATTCCTGGACTTGACGAGAACAATGCAAGTGACCGACACTGAGAAGAGAGAGAGCAGAGAGGCAAATAATGGCCTTGGAAGGTGATCCTCCCCAGAGTATGGTGGCCTCCTCCCTCCATCCAGGGCAGCCAGGGGAAGAGGGGCCCTTCCATAGAGGGTCACAAACACATAGTGTGAGCCCACAACAAATAATTCCTGGAATGAGGCCTTGTCACTGGAATAGAGGCAGCAGGTTTGGGGTTAACGGTTCTGTTTTTAGAAGGCCAGTTCTCACTGGGACTGTGATTAGGCCGCTTCCAAAATCTCCTATCCCCTCCCCTGTTCCCATTTCTGCCCCCTGCCCCACGGTTACCCATGACTGCACCTCCCCCTCACTTCCCAACATCACCATCTCTTGCCTTGACTATCCTGACAGCTCCTAACAGTCTCCCTGACCCAGCAGGCAGAAAGAGCCTTTAAAAATAGAACTGCAGAGCATGTTACTCCCTAGCCTAGCTTAAACCCCTTCAAAGCTTTTGGACTAAAATCTAAACTGCTCATGGTGACCTTCAAGGCCCCAGCAGATCTGGCCGCTGCCCCACTCTGCCATCGCTCGGGAAGCTCCCACCACACAGGCCTCCGAGTCTGTTCCTTGAGTTTGCCAAGCTCTTCCCACCTCGGGGCCCTTGCACTACTGGCTCTTCCACCTGGGGTCTCTTCCTTGGTCTCCTTGCACCCATCCTTCAGGTCTCAGACCCCTGAGGCTGCACCTCCTTCCACACTACCTCACAGAGTCCCCCTGCCCCACTTCCCCTCTGTCACAGCTCCCTGTGTTTCTACCCGACAGCACTTCATCCAGTCTGAAATCACACTGCCAATCGGCCTGCTCCTGCATGGCAGGTCCCACCTTGCCTGGGCCAAGACTTTATTTTCTTGCTCATCATGGCACCCCCAGGACCCAGAACAACACTCGTCTCACTAGAAGCTTTCTCGAGTATTTGTGGGTTGAATGAATAAATGAGGAAGGACATTAGTATTTACTATGCAGCTACCATGGGCTGAGCATTATGCATACATCATGATGCTGAACCCTCAAAGCTCCGGGAGCTGCATATCAGTTTACAGAGATTGAAGCTGCGGTCGGAAGAAAAGCTGAGGCCAGAAGCAGAAAGAGTTAGCCTGAGATCACATAGCTGGTAAACGGTTAGACTTGAAACCTTCAGAGCTAAGATTTAAAACTGGTTTAGTCTGATGCCAAAGTCCACCTTTTTCTCTACTGTACCCTGCAGCTGGGAGGAGAGCAACAAATAGTCTATGTGGTGGGCACGGGTGTGGAAAGGATGCTGGCGGTGATGGAAAAGAAAGAAGTTCTGACTGTCTTTTTTCAAATGAAAGAAAGAAAAAGAGAGAGAAGGAAGGAAGGAAATAGCGTGAATGGGAGAATGAAGGTTGAGAGTAAAGCAAGTTTTTAAAAAAGATTAGAACTGTGCATTTTTTATATTTCAACATGCTTCACATTCTCTATGTAACTTTGACTTCTTCCTTCGTCTCACCTGCTTCCCATCTCCTTGTCATTGATACCTACACACATTTACCTGGTGTTATACGCTTAGTTTCTTCTATTCCTGCTCACAAGTCCACAAAACATTCCCTCAGTTCTCCTTGTCCTTGCATCAGACACAACTGTAAACAAGCCCTACGCCCTCTGCCTGCTAACAGACACGGCCGCTTCCCAAGGGCGGCTGTGCATTTATTTACAACAACCATGCAACTACTCATACCTCCATCCTCTCTTTGCTCTTCACTTTCAGTCAAGGTGAGTCTGCTGATTCTCCCTCCATATCAGCTTTCACACACACTCTCTCTCTCTCACACACACACACCCCCCACTCCTCTTTTGCTGGCCACCTCCAACGTCTTCCACCTCATCATTTCATGCCTAGATGGCTAGTACAACTATTTCCACCAACTGATTCTTTACACAGCTGTTGAAATAATCTTCAAAATCTCCCTCTCATTTCTTACAGATAAAGGTACACAGGTCAAGACAACTCTCTTTTACGCCTAGTTGATCGAGGAGGCTTAAGACACTCGAGTCCCAGGCAAGGCACCACCCTGCTTGTACCTACATCTGGACTCCCCCAACATGACTTTAAATCCCACAGTCTACCAGAAGCAAGATATCTAAACTACTGCTCTAGCAGAGTTCTTTTCTATGAAAGGGGAATGCAATCTAACTTTGCAGAGGAGAACATTCAAAACCCATTACGACAATGAAGGCTCAACAGACCATTAAGAAAAAGACGGTTGATGCAATGCCAACTTACAAAATGTTTTGCACTTAAGAAAGATTTCACATCTGATGTCCATTTCTTTAGGGCTGAAACAAATTACTAAGAGAGGTTCCATGGCAAACTTGTTTAAAAATATAAACATAAACATGAGGCCTTATCTTTTTATCTTGACTTGAGAACTCTAAAGACTCTGGTCTTCAACTTTTTTGGGTTTTCATTGTTAAGAATGTTGACACTTGACATGAAAATCCAGCATCTCTTGGCTTACAAAGAGCCCTCTTGAAGATATTACCTCAGTGGATTGTCATAGGAACCTGTGTCAGACTGGAGGTTTCATTCTCATTTTACAGCTGGAGAAACCGTGGTTCTTGTCTAAACTCTTAAGGTTGGATGGCCACTGGGACCAAAACCTTGTCCAGCCTTCCTCTAGTCTTCTAAAGCTTCCATTAAAGCCGAGTGCATTTCATCTATTTCATTTGTAAAACCTCTACCCACGGCCTTGTTCTACTTTTAGTAGATGGGCTACCCCAATAAGGAAAAAAATTCTCACTTACTTCAAAAGTACTAACTTCAAGATCTTCGAATTTTCCTGAAAGGGACATTCCTGCACAGTTTACAAGCATGTCCACGGGGCCCAGTTTCTCCTGTGCCTGAAAAAGTTTATTAGCACAGGCATTAAGAAAGACAAAAGAAGAATCACTTAATAGCAAATGAAAGCCAATAAATACCATCTATGAAACGATTAAACCTAGAGGGGAGATTCACCAATTCTAAGCTACACACCCAAAACGGAAAGAACCAATTGCAAGGCCAGTGAATTAAGTCCAATTAGCCCAACCTCTTACTTGTTTTATGACATTCTCTACTTGGCTGTAGTCTTGAGACACGTCGACAGATATACAAAGTACCACCTGTTAGAGAGAGAAAAGTACGATCAAAGCTACGCAGGTGTCTGAAACTATTTTTAAAGGATTTTTTTTTAAAAGGCAATTCTTTCCAGTAGATAAGGAGCCCAATTTTGGATGTACAGATGGCAGTGTTTGAAATCTGCTGACAATGCAATTAGTAGAGCCTAATTTTCTTGGCAGTTTTCACAGAAAACTCTTTCGAGAAAACTCAAAAGAATGTTTTAAGAAATGCTGGTCAAAGGGTACCGCCTTTCAGGTATAAGATGAACAAGTTCTGAGGATTTAACGCGCAGGATGGTGACTGTTGTTATTAACACTGTATTGTATGCGTGAAATTTGCTAAGGGAGTAGATTTTAAGCACTCTCACCACACATACAAGAAAATGATAGCTATGGGAGGTGATCTGATTTACAACTTGATGGTGGTGATCATTTCACAGTATAAACATATTAAATCATTACATTGAACACCTTAAATATCTATAATTTTTGTTACTTATACCTCAATAAAGCTGGAAATAGAAAAAAGATGCATAAAAAGGCTCCTCTTGAAATGCCACTAATCTAGAGTGACAGAAAGCAGGTGAGAGATCACCCACAGCCAGGACTGGAGGGAAGAATGGACCGCAAGGGGCAGAGGGAAACTCCGGGGGATGGAAATGGTCAGTATCCGCATGGTGGTGGGCTCACACGTGTCTACGGCTGTCAAAGCCATTGAACTGTACTCTTCAAATGCGGTGGTTTACTGTACATAAGTTATATCTCGAGTTGTTAAAAAGAATACATAAATTACATAACATAAATTGTACATAAATTATATCTCAAGTTGTTAATATTGTGAGTTGTTAAAAGAATAAAAATAAATCTAATAACTGTTTAAAAAATACTCCCTGTGGAGCAGCATCAGAGCCATGACTGCCCTATTGGGATTCTGCATCAGCAGATGGAACAGAGATAAGCCAACAACACCCACTCCCAGAGTCACCTGAGCTCAGGCCCCTGCTTGGAGGCTGAACTAGGTGACATTATCTTACAAGGCCAAGGGTCCATCAGGGCCTGTGGGAACTGAGCTGGGAATCAAGTCACATTTGGTTCACTCTGAGGTTTGCTTAAGATCCCTGACTCTGGTTGACTGACCACTCACAGATTCTCTAGACAAGGGGTCACCAAGCTGAGCCCCAGAGTCCACCAAGTACAAACTCGGCCATGCACAGGGGCTTGCAGCACAGAGGGATGGAGGCAAGGGCTCAGCCTGTGCTTTCCATGGAAAACAATTCTGAAGGGAGGGAGGGAGGGAGGAAAGGAGGAAGGGAGGAAGATAGGGAGATAGGGAGGGAGGGAGGGAGGGAGATAGGGAGGGAGGGAGGGAGGGAGGCAGGGAGAGAGGAAGAAGGGAAGGGAAGAAGGGAAGGAGGGAAGAAGGGAGGGAGGGAGGGAAGAAGGGAGGGGGGGTGAGGGAGGGAGGGAGGGAGAAAAGGGGAAAAAGCACATATTTTGGTGCTTACTTTGATAGAAACTTATGAAATAGAAGTTAACACAATAGGGACAAATAATGAGTTATTGTATTAATTTTCCTCTTAAGGTAATGCTTTCAAAGCAGAGCTTAGGCCTCTGACATAGGAATGTTCCATGTTCCAGTGGGGGTCACTGAGAGAAGCGGAAAGGTATTCTCGATTTCTCAAGTCTTTCCATGAATTCTTCCCTGTTGTGCCTGGCTGCCGAGCTGAGGGGCAGACAGAACGTGCGTGTACAGGAGGGCACACACCCACATCAACAACACGCAGCCAAAGGAAGCTGCGAGTCCAGGGCAGCGTGGTGTGGGGGAACGAACAGGCCTGGCCCCTGGGAAGCTTTGTTCCAGGCCTGTCCCTTCATTAACTAGCTGAGCAGCACCTGAGAAGCTGCAGCGACCTCATGTGTACAATAAGGGTGTCAAAAGCTAGCGATGACTGAGACCTCATCCAGCTCTAAGAAGCTACCATGTGAAAAGCGAAGCTGAAACACTGGAGGCCAAAGGGTTGAATAAAAAGAGACCTATTGCCTTAGCATTTCTTCCATCAGGCTGGAAGTTGCACTTCATGCAAGAAGGAACCCCATCCAAATGACCTAAATTCCTGAGGAAGGGAAACAGCCCTCTTCACAAGCATAACTGGGAGCATTCCAGAGCAGAGGGGTGGATTTTACCCCAAATCATCACGAAGGAAGTATTTTTTTAAAAAGAGAGTAGGAATCACAGGATTCATTTTTTAACATGCCTGTTTGTACAATATTAGATCATTCACCATGAATAAAATCTACACCACAGATAAGTGAAACTTAAAAAAAAAGTTAACAAATTAGTACCAAGAAAAAAAGTGCCCACAGGGGAATGCTCATGCTAAGCGGTTGAGCAACAAGCCCATTCTAGGCTCAGCACAGGATGGAGCGCCTTCCTGCCAGCCCCTGCCCTGAGCATCTTCCTTTCCCTTCAACTCTCCACACGACCGAAAGTCTTTCTGATGGATGAAGACGGGGCAGGAGTAACGATGAAGAGGTCCAGAGCCGAGAGACGGTGCTGGCAGCAGGCAAGACGGGCCCTCAGCCATGAGCATTCCAGCTCACGGTTTTAGATGAGACTTCCTTCTCTGCCAGAAGTTACATGAATGTGCAAAAGAAAAATGGGGACATTTGATGAGCCGGAAGCTTTCCAATGTTTGTGGGCTTTAGGGAAAGGGGTACAGGGAGAGGCCACGGTACTACAGAAAAACTCACATATGTGCACAAGGAGATGTGGACGAGGATTTCTACCTGCAGCCTAGCATGCAATAGTAAAAAAAAAAAAAAGGAAACAGCCCAACAACAGGGAACTGATTAAATAAACGTTGGTGTACTCAATGCTATGCTGCAACAAATGAGGCAGATTTATTTTTATTGATATGGAAAGATCTCTAACATATCCTGGAGAAAAAAACAGGCAACTAAAGCTATAATGAAATACTACTTAAAACACAGGAAAAAAGCAAAAATTAGAAAGGCTGCCAATACCAAGTGTTGGCAAGGATGTGGGGCAACAGGAGCCACCAACCACTACTGGGGGAGTGTCACCACTGTGGTGAAGTTGAAGATACACGTACAGTCAACTCAGCAATTCCATTTTGAGGTATATTCCATGTTGCCCATGTGCACAAAGAGACACAGGAAAAAACTTTAGTAACAGCAGGAAACAAAATAAACTAACAAAAAAAACAGGAAACCATCTAAATATCCACCAGAAGAACTAATGAACAAAGGGTAGTCTACACATACAAGAGAATACTATATAGTAGTAAAAAATAAATGAACTATTACTTCCTGCAGCAACACAGAGGAATTTTAAAAATAGTATCAAGTAAAGAAATCAAGTTGCACAAGCCTATGTAGGAATGATGTGGTATAAATCTAAAGTGGATTAGTGATGGCCTCAGGCTAGGAAGGGGTTGGGAGGGAATCAGAGTGACTGCTAATGGGTATGGACTGCCTTGATGGGATGATGAAAATGTTCCAAAATTAATTCTGCTGATAATTGTGCAACTCTGTGGATATACGAAAAACCACTGTACATTTTAAATTGGTGAATTAAATCTCAACAAAGCTGCCAAAAAAAAATGATGCCATAAAGTTCAAAAAGAAGCATAAGTAAACAACATTCTATTTAGGATCATATGCACTTATGGTCAAATTATAAAGAAAAGCCAAGGAAGATTAACAGAAAAGTCAGGTTGTGGGTTGCCCCTAGGAAGGAGACAAGAGGATGATGCTGATGTGGGCCCACGGAGGGGGGTCAGGGGCCCTGGGAAATTCATTTCTTAAGCTAGGTGATGAGTGTGTGGTTATTAATTTGTTACTATGTTTTATACTGAAATATATTATATATATATATATATATACATACACATATAATTTTTAACCCCAAAATTCCATAACCAAAATAAATTTTTAAATGCCCCTTGCCCATTGTGTTTATATAAAGTTCATTTAAATAAATAATTGAAATGAAATCATTTTCTAGTACAACATTGTGTTATGATCATTTGTGTGTGAATGAGTATGAGAGTCCATACACTTTTTTTTCTAACAACCTGAATTTCTAGACAATTCAAAAGTTTTAAAAAATTTTTAGACTTTTTAAAAACAGTCTACGTAATGTACACCATGACGACTACAGTTAACACTGCTGTATGGTATATATGAAAGTTGTTAAGAGAGTAAATCCTAAGACTTCTCATCATAAGGAAAAAAATTCTTTTTATCTATATGAGATGATGGACATTAACTAAACTTACTGTGGTAATCATTTCACAATATATGTAAGTCAAATCATTATGCTGTACACCTTGAACTTACACAGTGTTGTACGTCAATTACACCTCAATAAAACTGGGGAAAAAATAGTCGAATATGTATTTTAATCAGGAAAATCCTACACGCTTTCAATGAACTATTCACAGTTGAAGTAACTCTTTTTTCCTTTATACAACTGTGTTGATTAGACAGAAACTGCATCCTGAAGGCGGTAATTTTACCTGTTTATCATTAACGGAGTGTTTTTCAATTTCTTTCTTTGCCTGCAGCAGTTTGTCCTGAAAGCAATAAGGAACAATTAGTTCTGGGGACTGTCCATCTGTCTGCTTGGTTTGTTTAAAAGAAGAGAAAGAGCAATTATTTGTACAGTATTTATCAAATTCTAGAAAACACACTAGGCTGCACCTATATGGCACAGCTACGGACCAGAGTCTGTTGATAATTCTAATAAATGTTTTGATCTAACATTATTTAGTTGTGATATAAAACAAGAACAACCATACTGATATGCAATGTTCCCCAAACTCGAGGGTTCGTGTGACTCTGTGTCAAGAGTGCTTTCCTAAGAGACTGTCCACTACCGTCCTCCTCTACCATAGACGCAGATACAGTAGAAATCACTTTTTAGGTGGACTTACGCCTGGCTGCTTTCAAAAGTCATCTTAAGGGGCGGGCCCCAGGGCCAAGTGTTTAAGTTTGTGTGTCCTGCTTTGGCTGACAGAGGCAGCGTCCCACACAGAGGAACTAGAATAACCCACAACTGGGATATACAACTATGTACCAGGGGGCTTTGGGGAGGAAAAAAAAAGAGGAAGGTTGGCAACAGATGTTAGCTCAGGGCCAATCTTCCTAAAAAAATAATAGTAATCATCATCTTCAGACAGGCAAACCTAACTGTGTAATTGAGCTATTCTTCCAAGGTCCCAATTTTGCTTGTTTTACTCATTTTCAAGAAGACAGATATAAGTTTACAGCATCTTAATTTGCTATAAAAGTTGTAATTTGTATACATCATGACAGCTAGAGAAGAACAAAAAGGGAGGGGAATCCTTCAGAAAGACACGTAGGTTTCCTAAACGTGAATGTGCCTACAATACAATTATATTATTCTGTTAGTAAAGGTATAAACAACTTGACTTTGCCAAAATTGGAATAAAAAATTACATTAGAAAATAAAGAATTTCTCGATGCCAGAAGGCTTGCCCACTCATTCACTGCCAGCAACGCGAGGACCACAGGACGAGTTTCTGAGCACCTGACACACAGGCCTCCCCTGCCTCCTTGTTCACCTGTCTCGTGTCAAATATCGGCATTGTTCAAATCTCACAAAATGCCATTTTATGAAAGCTGTGTTTTCATTCCTGTAAGGTGGCTTCAACGCCAGAGTAAATTCACTGTTAGAGAAGTCAGGGTATAAATAAAAGGTAGCTAATTCTCCCTTTCTTGATTTTTTTTAAAGAAATTATGGCTATTGAAGGCTAATTCTGTGTCATTAGTTGAACATCTGCCCCAGAGCCCTCCATGGCTGCCATGTCACTGGGCCCTGTTCAGCTGTCCACTCGCCACCTGGGCAGTCATCCTACCATTGCCCTCCTTTTGTGGAGGGGAATTCAAAATCCCCAAGCAACGATGCCACGCTGGCGTTTCCATTCTCTCCATCACCCCTCCCTTCACTTCTTCATTCAATAAATATGTTTTGAGCACCCGCTACGGGACAAGCGTTATGCCAAGCGCAGAACAACAGCAGTGGACAAAACAGCCCTGGTCACTTCCCCCCACCCCACAGAGCAAGAGGACTCCACGACTGTTCCTGGGAAGACAGTGCCACTGCTTTGGGCCACGGAAACAACTCTGGCAAGAATAACAGACCCTGAAAAAAAGAAAAACAGACTTTGTGTAGACTCAGCAAAACAAATATTTTGCTAAACTGCTGGGGAACAGGGAGAGTTCCCCGTGGGGTCTGGGTTTCACCAGAAATCCAGATCCTGTCACAAGCAAATTAGAGAGAAACACCTACATAGCCTTCAGGACTCAGGTCTCAGCTCCCAGATCACCTCTGCGGGCACCCCCAGTGGGTGGAGTGCCCTCCTTGGCTTCCTGTGGTCAGGTGTGCTACCTACCTATGTCTTGGCCTCTCCCACCTCAAGATCTGCAGTGTCTGTGATGTTGCCTAATAGTTGCAGGCACTAAATAAATATTTATGGAGCTGACCTGATTTCAACCAAGAAGTCTTTGTCCTGAATACCAGAAATAACCAGTGGTTCAGGAATCACACCTCAAACCAGAGATGTTAGTGACTCCCAGCAAGGTAAGAAGTTTGTACAGCCTCTTCGGGTAATTTCAAGTGGAATTAGGGGGCTGGCCCCGTGGCGTAGTGGTTAAGTTCAATGCGCTCTGCTTTGGCGGCCCAAGTTCACGGGTTCGGTTCCTGGGCACAGACCTACACCCCTCATCAGCCAGGCTGTGGCAATGACCCACATATAAGGTGGAGGAAGACTGGCACAGATTTTAGTTCGGGGCTTATCTTCCTCAGCAGAAAATAAATAAAGTTGAATAAGTAAGTTGGTAATGACATACCTAGAAGACTTACCTCATTTCGTGCAACCAGAGTTATAAACGCTCCTTGTTTATAGCATTCAATAGCAACACACTTTCCAATGCCACTGGAACCTCCTGTAACCTGAAAGCAAAAGTAAAACCTCTTCTTAGCACCTGAAATTTCCCTTCTGTGGGAAGTTTATTTAAAATAACTAGGAGGAGCTCTAAAAACCAATCTACTAGAACTAAATCTTTAGCTATTATAGCTTCTTCATCCCAGCCTGAAGGAATGAAATAAGTGCAAGCATGAAAGATTACGCTGTCAGCATGGCCTGCTGCTTAGACTGTTTTCAGTACTGAACAACAACTTGCACACCTATAATACTTTTCTGAGTTCACCAGAGGGAAAGGGCCCTATAAATCTAGTTCATAAAAATACATTAGCCTGCCTGTGAGTCCAGATCCAAATAAATCTTATTTCCTCATCACATATTTCCTATGCGCGACTAGCTCTACTAGAGATGAAAGGAATGGTCACCCACATATATCTTATGATCTTTTAAATGACTGCTTATTATAAAGTAATATATGCTCACATGGAAATATAGAGAAGTAAAGCTTTTCTTTTTGCACTATTCTATCCCTCACTATCTACAGCTCAGCCATACTGGCTTTTTTTCAGTTCTAAGCTCTCTCCAACCACAGGGCCTTTGCATATTCTATTTCCCATGCCAAGAATGCTCTCCTCCCCTCTTTTCATCTAGCTGGCACCTACTCATCCATCAAATCTCAGCTCAAACGTCACTTCCTCAGGAAAGCCTTCACTGACTGCCCCTGCCCCCACCTCAATCCACTTTTCAGCACTGCATCCTTTTTTGCTTTATTTTATGGCACTCACATAATCCAACAGCCATGCATTTATTTGTGTGCATTTATCTGATTCACCACCTATCATCTCTCCTATCACTGCCTCATAAACTTCATAAAAATACCAACTCTGTTTTTGCTCCCCACTATATTCCCAGCACTTAGCACAGTTCCTGGCATACAGGAAGGACTCAGTATATATTTAACTTAATAAGACAAATGCAACATGATATTTCAAGTCATTTTCCCTATGCGAATTACATAATATGGGCCAGGGGAGTGGGGACTGGGGTTGTCAGGTGAATGGGGAAGGGAAGTGTCAGAGAGGGTGCTGTCCTCGCATGCTTTGGTAGCCTACTTAAAAAAAAATTGTATCATAACGTCTTAGGTTAAAAAACTAAACTTCACAATATTGCATTAAACAGCTGTATGAGAACTTAACCATTTCCCTATAATCAGGTATTTCAATTATTTTGAATATTTTAATGTTAGATTTAAATCATGAACATCTCTGACCCCACCCCACGATTTCAAATCACCATGACGCCCCTCCCACAGAATGTACCACCTCCATGGGACTCCTGGGGGTCTCCCCTACTTCTCTTTCGTCTCACCTTTCCACCATTGAAGAGATTTCTTTGGCGGAGAATTAACCAATTATCTACAGGCTACTGTAAAAATATACCTGTTGCCCTGGCTAATGGCTGCCTCTGAGGAGCTCTTTGCCATTGAGATATTCCATGGGTGGTTCTGGTTTATTCCTTTTCGCCAGACATTCCAGTTCCATAGCAATTAGCAGGACCCCTAAAATGTGCGGGCTGTTTTATCATGTTTTTCCCGCTGCCGAGATGTGCAGTTACCTATGTACATGTCTTAGCTCCCTCGCCAGACTGCCAGTTCCTTGAGGACCAGTACCAAGTCCAGTGTCTGCCCCTCATTCCTAGCACAGTGCCTTGCACAAATAAATATCTGCCTACATTAATTTGTAATATGTTGTACGATGCCCTTTCTCTGAAAGATACCACGCCAAAAAAATTTCCCTCTTTGTTATTCAATGAATTAATGGCAAGTGAAGTTCTGAGGTTACTGAGAGAACTTACTTGCTGTAAGGTGCTCCGTAGATATTAGCTATTGTTATTATTGCTGTTCTTTTTCTAGACTGTAATAGGTAAGCCGGCTGTGTAAATTTACTGCACACGCACGGCAAAAAACTGTTCAACCTGGTCACTCATAAGATTTTTCCATAAGAACAAAAAGTAAGACAAACTTTTGAATCATGGTTCATGGGAAACAAACCTTCAAGTATCTAAGAATATACATAAGTCAATTCCAGGCTATGTTATTCTTGAATGTCACAAGAAAATATAAGAGATTTTCATAATGGCTAAGAAAAACAGCTAATATGTATTGAGTTGTCTGACAACTGGTAAATTGAGCCCAGATGTGGGCCACTAAAGATAACAGTTTAATGGCCTTTCTTTATCACTGCCTCTTACTATTCATTGCAAATATTCTTTAAATATTACTCTCTCTTAATCACACCATACACCTCTAACTGAGGGCAAGAGAGAGGGTGGTTTGCTGCAAGGAGGGTTTCTTTCAGCCATCTCCAAGAAGCAAGGACTTGATTTTCCAGTTCTCACCAAGTCGATTAAACAGTTTTTTAAAAATAAGCCGATTTAAGTAAGTACATACCGTGTAAGACTTCGGCACAGTTTTACCACTGTAATTAGGAAGATAACACTAGTATATACGAACTGTTCTAAAAGCAAAACAATAAATAGCTATGACCTAAGTCTGTTCAGGCCTCCGCAGAAGCAGACATTCTAAACAGTAACTCCCTCTCCTAACACCGTCTGGCCTAGTCCTATGGAATCTCAAGAAAAAGAATTACACTTTCACTCTTCTTACGACATTTTTTTTACAGATGGTGACATCACGTGAATTATTCATGTCATCCTCACATTATTTTTAGTGGTGTATTAAAACAGGATGGTGAAAATAAATTCTTCTTGGTCTGTCCAAGCAGACTCGTTCATCATCTTACCTAGGGTGGCAAGCATTACAGTCAAGGTTAAATGAAATTCTTTCATAAATACTGACTCAAATTTTTCATTACTGCCTTTGGTTTTACCTTTTTCCAAGTTATGCTCTGCAAACATAAAAGAATCTGACTTTCAAAGCCATGCTTTTGAGGCAAGAGTTCTCTTGCGGATATGACACTTTCCTCTCTAATGAATTTATACTCACCTCCTCTTCTAGCTTCCACACCAGAAATAGCAGGAATTAGAAATATACTGATAAATTTACAAAGGAGAACTTAAAGAAAATGCGTTAACTCATTCACAAACTCTTGTCCAGATTTAAACCACACTAAAAGAAATGACCGTCCTGTCCTATCACAGCTCAGTAGGGCAGCTGGACCTCACCGGAGACACCCATATGTCACCTCCGGCACGAGGAGGATTTGTGCTGCCAGCTTAGTAACTAACTCTCCTTTTTCACAACCTCCAGCCTCAATGTGCCTCGGGGTTGTGAGATCCAAATAAAAAAACGGATGAGAAAGCCACTGCAAGAGGTGAAATGCTGGGTGCAGGAAAGGAGGCATTCTCCCTCAGTTTAAGATGCCACACCTGCAGAAAAGGGATCTCCGAAGGCTCGCGCTTCCACTAAGAAACAAACCAAACCCATGCACATCCCCTTCTTTCCTGAAGCACTGGCCAGGTCGCCCAGCTCATCCCTCTGACTCTGAAATGAAGGCAGACGGTTGCACTGAAACTGCAATCAGCCGACTCCGGGCTGAGCTTGGAAAGACAAGCGGTGTAGAGGTGACAGAGGCGTCCCAACACCGCTGGCCAGGACTGCCAGCCTGCTGGGTTCGGAGCAATTTTTCCCCCAGGTGAGTCACTTCCTGGATTCCTTTGGCAACTGCTCTTTCGGTCACTCACACAGGCCATCTTCCAGTTCCGAGCTGCCTCGGCGGGTCCTGGCGGCTGGGACCCCCTTCCCTACTGCCGCCTCCTCTCGACCCGGCCAGGACCGGGCGCCTCGCCCTGCACGGCCACCGACCGCGGTCTCCCCGGCAAAGTTTCTCAGCCTTTCTGTTCCTTAGTTGACTCATCGGGAAAACTGAGAACAAAAATATCCTCATCCCAGGGATGCCCCGGGGATTAAGGAGCGCTCCGGACCCCTGGACCGCCGGGACCCGGCTCGCTGGCGCTGTCCCCGCTGCCTCGCTCTCGGGCCCCGGGAGGAGCCAGGTGCAGCAGAGGGCGGGTCCCCGAGGCCCTCGGCAGAGACAGTGCCGGGCTGGACGGCGGCAGGTGGCCCTCCATTTGGAAAAAGGGACGTCGGCGGCCCGCCTGCTTCGCGGGCAGGCACGCCAGAGGACGGGCTCGGGGCGACCGAGCGGGCCGGGAGGGGGCGGCGCAGCAACAGGAGGCCACTCACCACCACATGCGCCCCGGGCAGGGCGAGGGGCTTGGGGCTGATGAGCGGCGACACCATGTAGAGCAGCAGCACGAACGCCACGAGGAAGGCGGCCGCCAGCAGCAGCATCGCTCGGCCGGGCCGGGGCGCGCGGGCTCGGCGCGGGGCTGGCGGCGCCGGCGGTCACGCGCGGCCCGCCCGCAGAAGCCGGCTGTTTGGGTTCGCGGCGCGGGGCGGGGCGGCGGCCGGAGGGGAAGAGGAGGAGCCGGCGGAGGGCCCGACCACGGCGGGGCGGCGCTGTCAGGGGCGGGCGGCTAGGCCCAGGCAGCCCGAGCCGGTGGATCCGGGCTCCCCGGTGCCCCCAGCGTGGGGACAGGGCCCCGCTCCCTCCCTGGGGAGATGGGGCCTCTCCGACTGCGCAGCGGGCGAGCTTGGGCGGCCCCACCCGCGAGCGCCTCTGGCAGAGCTGGGGGACGCTCCGGGTTTGGGTCGAGGGTGCTTCTTAGGACCGCGGAGAGCAGGTGTCCAGACTTCCCCCAACCGCGCCTCGGGGGTCAGAACCGCTCCGAGCCTGCGAGTTCCGCCATCTCGCCGAGGGCCGCTGGTCTGGAGCTGCAGGAAGGATTCCAGAGCATTCTGAACACAGGCTCTGGGATCGCCCGAGCTTGTTGCAATATGGAAGCCCTGAGATCCAGCTCTGAAATCCGGAGCTCCATTTCGGATTTTCGTGGCGTACTTAGAAAATGGTCACAGCCCACTTTCGCTTTTCAGAGGACCGAGAAAGCATTTAACACAGAGTTTAAAAAATCACCCAGATAATTGAATTTCATTGAACTCAGAGTTCATGTTCTTTGCCAAGGCAGGGATTAAAAAAAAAAAAAAAGCTTTGTTGACGTCTAATTCATATCCCTTATAATTCACCCATTTAAAGTTCATTATAAATAGTTTTTAGTATAGTCACAGAGTTGTGCAACCATCATCACAATCGATTTTAGAGCATTTGGTTACACTCAACAAATTCTGTACCCCTTAGCAGTCACTCCCCATTTCCTCCCAGTCCTAGGCAATCAACAGTCTTTCTGTGTCTATAGATTTGCCTATTCTGGATATTTCATATAAAAGAAATTTTGAAATATGTAGCCTTTTGTGTCTGGCTTCTTTCACTTAGCATAATGTTTTCAGGGTTCGTCCATGTTGTATAATGTGTCAGTACTTCACTCCTTTTATCACCAAATTATATTTCATTGTGTGGATATATCACATTTCATTTATCCTTTCATCAACTGATGGATATTTAGGTTGTTTCCACTTTTGGGCTATTATGAATAATGCTGCTGTGAACATTCACATACAAGTTTTCGTGTGAACATATGTTTTCATTTCTCTTGGGTACATATCTAGGAGTTGAACTGCTGCATCTTATGGGTAACTGTATGTTTAGCTAGGATTGCCAGACTGTTTCCCAAAGCAGCTGCACCATTTCACATCTTCACCAACAATATGAGGAGTCCAGTTTCTCCACATCCTCACCAACACTTATCATCTGTCTTTTTAATAAAAGCCTTCCTTGTGAGTGAGAAGTGACATTTTATTGTGATTTTGATTTGCATAAGGTACATAGTTTCGTTTGCTTGCTTGGTTTTCCTTTTGTTGTTTTTAGAAATACTTAGGAGCTCAGGAGCAAAGGGATTGATCTGAGTTTTTCTTCTTTCCTAACTTATTGCCCAAATTTAGACAAATTTTAAGGTTTGAGGGCACATCCCCAAGACTTCTGACACCAGTTGCAAGTTTGGGGTGTTCCCAAACCACCATCAGGTTTGATCATTCTCTCGAGGGGCTTATAGAACTCACTGAGAGGTATTATACTCATGGTTATGGTTTACAACAGAAAAAGGATACAGATCAACATCAACCAAAGGAAGAATTGCATAGGGCAGTCTTGAGGGCTCCAAATGCAAAACTTCTGCTATCATCTTGAAGGCAGCTACCTGAGGTTACTGTAAATATTCAATGAGAACATGATTACCCTTTGACCTTGTTCCCAACACACACACAGATGAAAAGAACTTAAGCTTGTTAATTTGCTGCTTTCTTGTTTAACCTGAGGGGTGACTCAAGGGTCACAAGGAGTTATGAACTTGTTTTGCAGAAGGAAAAGAATGCCTTTAAGGAAGTTACGACCACCAGATAACCAGCCTCCCGCTGCCATTGATGCCCAGAAGTCTGGTTGCCCAAGCTCTTATCTGGAGTGAAAGAAACACGCAGTTCCCCTTTGTTTCTTCAAAACTCCTCCTCCCAACCCCCTTAGCTCTATAAAGACCCCCTTCTTTTTTCTTTCATTAAAGTGGATTTGAGAGAACTTATCCTCCCACCTTCTTGTTTTGGCCAATTTGAATAAATCTTTCTCCATCTCCAAGCACTAGTGTCTCAGCGATTGGTTTATTGCACATCGGGCACACAAACTAGAGAATAAGTGGATCAGTATCAATCTTTGGTGGAGTCAGGACATGTGATCCTTCCAGCATAGGTGTGTGACAATATGCATGGAGTACTGCAAACCAAGAAAGCTCACCAGGGAAGCTTATCTGGTGTCCAGAGTTTTTATTGGGGTTTTATTATGTAGGCATGATTTACTGATTGCTCAGGTGGCTGTACTTTGCCTCCAGGTTGACTATTGACACATGACACAAAGCTTCCACCTATGTCACATGGTTGGTCTTTCTGCATAGCCAGTCTCCACCTTAAAATCCAGTTTGGCCCACCCTCATCTAAACAAAGACACTTCTAACAGGTATGACATGGATTACCTCCAGGAAGCCCAAGATAAAGACCAGACCTTCTCTTTGGGCAAGGCCAAATCCTTACTATGCAGGCTACCACCTGACCTTTAACCAAAGCTCTCCTACAGCAAAACAAACATATGCCTAACATTTGAAGGATTCAGAGTGGAGTAGGAGGCTCTTAACTCAATTTCCCAATGGATTTAACTATCAATATCAGTACTGCCATCTTACTGATAAGACAATGCCGGTGTTACACCATATCGCAGTATGAGTTGTAGACATAACCTGAAAAATAAGAGTCAAAAGATCGTAGCACATTACTAGAGTTTCACTTAATTGTCAAAAACTGGTCCAGCTCATCATCATATCATATGACCACAATGTCTCCCAAAGCAATGCCATTCAGGTTTGCAGGCTTCCATTCAACTCTAAGTCAGTTTCCAAAAACAGGAGTGGTCTTCACCCTTTCAGGAATCTGGCATAATTGAGCCCTCTTAAGAGACAATATCATCTTTCGCTCTGAGCCTCCCTCAAGGCATTAATGTCATACTGGATTTTCCTTGTTGCATAATCCTTTTTTTTTTTTTTTTTTTTTCCAGAAAGCAGGCACTGTTCAAGCCTAGAAAGCTTATCTATGGTTTTTTTTTTTTTATTGAGTTATTGATAGGTTACAATCTTGTGAAATTTCAATTGTACATTAATGTTTGTCAGTCATGTTGTAGGGGCACCACTTCACCCTTTGTGCCCACCCCCCACCCCACCTTTCCCTGGTATCCACTAAACTGTTCTTGGTCCATAGTTTTAAATTCCTCATATGAGTGGAGTCATACACAGATTATCTTTCTCTCGCTGGCTTATTTCACTTAACATAATTCTCTCAAGGTCCATCCATGTTATTGCAAATGGAATGATTTTGTTCTGTTTTGCAGCTGAGTAGTATTCCATTGTATATATGTACCACATCTTCTTTATCCATTTGTCTGTTGATGGGCACTTAGGTTGCTTCCACCATAATCCATTTATTCATTGTTTTACCCTCAGCTACTATTACTTCTTTCTATTTGTGATTTCTTTTTACTCAGGCTTTTCCCTGTTGGAAGGGCCATTAGGTTAAGCCTAGTACTATGCTGTTCCAGATTGCCAAGACTGATACTAGTCTAGCAAATGCCTCCCCCTCAGTCCACTCCCGTTCATATAGGGTAGGGTAACAGGTACAACACTAGTGGGCTTTCTCAACCACTAGGCAATACAACTGCATTCATTATTAATCCCAATTTTGCCAGATTAGCAACAGCGTAATCCATGCCTTCAGCCTCTTAGGAATTCTGGTATAAAGGTTTAAAAGTAGAGTTACAGTTTCTTCCTTAGGGGTCATCCTGGTTCCAGCACCCACGGTTGAAGCCCTGGTCCTTGGGACTACTGCATCAGGTAAAAAAATAAGAAAGTTGAGGCGATGTGGAGAAAAAAGTATAGTCGTACCACCATTTTCTCTCCTGGCCAGAACTGCAGAGTCATACCAGCATTCTCCCCCATCCCTTCTCCTCCAGATCCCCCAGAAAAGTGGAGAAATCTATCTAATGGGGACCCCCCTTGGTCCCCCTCACAGTGAATGTGAGCACACACTTATGAAGGTGTGTAAGTCAGTCTTTCATGCCTTTATCTCCCTCTTCCTGTTTTAGTCAATAAATGTTCAACTGCCCGTTCCAATTCTCCACTAGACCTTTACTCTGAGGGTGATAGGCAACATCATACGTCCGTTGGAAGTGATATCTCTTTGCCCATTGTTGGACACTTTGGAACCTGAAGTTTGTTCTTTGATCTGAAGAAATGTCACTCAGAGGTCCACAGTGCTGCAATAGCTTCTGGTCCAGTCCTCTTGTTTTTAAGGGGAGGATTTGCCCTGAGCTAACATCTATTTCCAATCCTCCTCTATTTTTTTTCTCCCCAAAGCCCATGCATGTTTATCGTAGTTGTAAATCCCTCTAGTTCTTCTACGTGAGCTGCTGTCACAGCATGGCATCTGACAGACGGGTGGTGTGGTTCCACCACCAGGAAATGAACCTGGGCTGCCGAAGCATTGAGAGCGCCAAACTTTAACCACTAGGCCATCAGGGCTGGTTCTGGTCCAGTCCCTTTATAGTATTTTGAGCATTTGCATCTGCCTCTGGGCATGCAAAGCCCAGTCCAAAGTGCGTCTATTCCTGTCAAGGCCCATTTGTAGCCTCCACGGCTATTAGCATCGGTTGAACTGCCAGCTCTTCTCCCAGGGGAATCTGCCCCATAGCCATCTGCAGCCTCTGTGGTTCTTGTTAGCAGACAGAAAAGTTCTTATTGGCTCTTTGAGCCCCAGAGGGTCCAAGAAGACAATGTTTAGACCATCCCATCTCTGCATTGCTGCGGCCCCCGTATCCACTCATTTCCTAGACCCAGGGAGCCACCTCAGGTGAGCACATCAGGGGATCCACTTTCTGCTTCCAATCACCTTCCCATCCTAGAAGGAGGTTCTTCTGATGTCCAGCAACATGCCCTCATTTAACATACCTATTTGAATTCCATATTGATTTCCACAGGGCAGCGTCCCCTGCAGACATCCCTTTGACAGGCCAGCTTTCCGTTGTTCTTCTACCTAACCACATGGCCAGGACATTAGCCACTGCCCATGAGTTGGTTCAAAACCCAAACAAAGGGGCTCATAGCACATAATGCGGCCCACTGAGCTGATTTGTTTTTACCTTCTTCAATCAGAGTGGTAGCCTTCCAAACACGATGCTGTCCATTCACCTTGAAACTGCTGTCCATAAACCAAGCAGCTCTTTTTTGATCAAAAGAAAGCTGCTCATAGGCCACTGCCCAAGTAGCTACAGGCCCAGCAATTCTTCAGGTGGTTCCAAAGTTGGCCTAGGGGAAAAGAGTCTGTCTGCTTGTGAACACCTGTTACCTCTTTGCATTGCCCTTGTGGCATGTTCCTGCAAAACCAGTTCCACTTTATTATGGACCTCTTCTGGGCACTGCCTTCTGCATTAGTGTTTCTCTGACATCACCCAAGACATTATGTGTATTTCAGTCTTCAAGATTAATTTTATGTCCTTCAGTCACAGGTGCAGTTTCAATTAATGTCCAGTAGCAAGCTAGTAATTGCTCCTTAAATGAAAATCCTCTTATCCAAAATCTCAGTAGTCATTGATAGGTGGTGCTCACCACCCTTTGTCATAAGCTCCAGTCTGAGTAAGGATTCCAGCATTTCTTTCAAGTGGTGTTATGGATAAGATCTAGCAATATTTCCAGATGTGGACTATGCACCCCTCAAATCCAAATAAATGAACCAGACATGGGTCCTAGTACATGTTTTGTCCACCAGGTATCCTATACTGTTTAAAATTAACAGCCTGTGTGGGTTCGGGCAACATTACTGATTCGCATTTAGCATGGCCAATCACTATTGCCTGAAGGGCAGATTTACTTGCCTCCTGTTTTATGATACTAAATAGAGGAAACTTTCCCCAGTCAGACACAAAATCCATCCTCACAATTCACATGAAGGAGATGTAACTGCTTCACACAGTCTGTTCAAACTTTCCAATTTTCGTCCAAACTTTCACCTTAATCCCATCAACCATTGCAGCCCCATATCCTCCCAGCCTAACGATAGTTCCTGTTAGGACTTCACCAACGGGTTTTAGAACCACCTAAATGTTCATCAATGGATGAATGTATAAGGAAAACGTGGTATATGTATATATACAATGGAATACTAGTCAGCCTTAAAAAATAAGGAAATCCTCCCACTTGTGATAACATGAATGAGCCTGGAGAACATTAAGCTAAGTGAAATATGAGAAAATTTCACAGAAATATTGTGACACGGAAAGACAATATTGCATGAACTCACTTATATGTGGAGTCTTAAAAAAAAAAAAGCCAAACTCATAGTAACAGACAGAAGAATGGTGGTTACCAGAGGCTGGGGGAAGGGAGAAAGGGGAGATAAAAAAAAAACACAAAAAGTAGAATGGTGGTTTCCAGGGGCTGGGGGAAGGGGGTTATGGAGAGTTATTTTTCAGTAGGGTGCAGAGTTTCAGTTTTGCAAGATGAAAAGAATTCTGGAGATGAAGGTAGTGATGGTTGCACAATAATATGAATGTGCTTAATACCACTGAATATACACTTCAAGATGGTTAAGATGGTAGATTTTATGTTATGTGTATTTTATCACAATAAAAAAAATTGGGAAAAAATGTCAATTCTCCCCAAATTGATATACTGTTCAATGCACAGATCAATGGAACCCCAAAACAGACCCATGCAAATACAGCCAGCTGAATTTTGACAAAGGTGCAAAAGCAATTTACTGGAAGAAAGGTCGCCTTTTTAAGAAATGGTTCTGGGACAATTGGACAGCCATAGCCAAAAAAATGAACCTCTACCTGGACTTTACATCTTCTGCAAAAGTTAACTGATGGTGGACGGTTAATAACTGGACCATGGGGTGTCCAGCTATTTGGTGAAACATTTTTCTTGGAGTGTATTTAATGTGATAAGCATTTAAATTTGCAGACTGAGTAAAGCAGATTGCCTTCCTCAGTGTGGGTGGGTCGCATTCAATCAGTTGAAGGCCTAAATAGAACCAAAAGGCTGACCCTCCCCCAAATAAGAGAGAATTATTCCTGCCTGATGGTCTTTGAACTGGAGCATTGGCATTTTTATTTGTCTTTGGACTTGAGTCGAAACATCAGCACTTCCTGGGTCTCCAGCTTGCCAACTCACCCTGCAGATCTTGAAACTTGCCAGCCTCCATAATCATGTGAGCCAATTCCTTACAATAAATCTTATACATATCTTCTATTGGTTCAGATTTTCTGGAGAATCTTGAGTAAAACAGAAGGAATCACGGACTGAAATGTAAAACTATAAAACCATTAGAAAAAAATTGGATTTTAAAAGAATGAAGACTTTGGTCAATCAGGCAAAAAAAATCAGGTCACTTATGTACAAAAGAAATCAGGCTAGTTTCAGATTTCTCCAGGGTGACATTCAACATGAGAGAACAATGACACGTCTATAAGATCCTCAAGAAAAGAATGTTGAGCGAAGGTTTTATATCCAGCTAATCTGTATTTTACCCATTGAACGTGTAATAATTAGGGAAATACTTTTCCCATGAGCGCTTCTTGAGAAAAGTATAGAGGCTATTGTCTTAGTCCATTTGGGCTGCTATAACAGAATACCAGAACAGACTGGGTGGCTTATAAACAACAGAAATTTGTTTCTCATAGTTCTGGAGGCTGGAAGTCCAAAATCAAGGCGCTGGCAGATTCTGTGTTTGGTGAGAACCTGATTCCTTGTTCATAGACAGTGTCTTTTCACTGTGTCCTCACAGGGTAGCAGGGGGAAGGGGGCTCTCTGGGGTCTCTTTATAAGAGCCCCAATCTCATTCATGAGACCAGAATCACCTCTCAAAGGCCCCAAACCCAAATACCATCACACTGGGCAGTAGGATATAACACATGAATTCGGGGGACACAAACATTCAGTATATAGCAACTATAGAAGGAACTTCAGCCAGCCAAAAGATGACTGAGAAAAGTATAGTGAAAGGACTATCTTTTGAAAATTTGAGAAATGATATATTTATAGTAGAGCAAAGACTAAAACAAATGTAAAAGCGAGGGTGAAGAATGATATATAAATGTTATATACCTTAATAATGTAAGAATAATAAAATAAACATATTTTGGGAGGGGAAGGAGAAAAGCATATGAAAGGTAGAGTGACTTTACTAATTGTCTCATTTGTAACTGAAGTCTAAAGATACCATTTAAAGTTGCCAAATCAATAGAAGTATAAACATTTAACACCATGAAGGTAAACAATAAGAAATATATTATTATCCAGCTATTCCACTTCTGGGTATTTATCCAAAGAACATGAAAATACTAATTTGAAAAGATATATGCACCGCTATGTTCATTGCCGCATTATTCACAATAGCCAAGACGTTGAAGCAACCCAAGTGCCCATCAACAGATAAATGGATAAAGAAGATGTGGTATATATATATATACAATAGAATATTACTCAGTTGTGAAAAAGAAGAAATCTTGCCATTTGTGACAACATGGCCGGACCTAGAGGGTATTATGCTAAGCAAAATAAATCAGACAGAGAAAGACAAATACTCATATGTGGAAGACAAACAAACATCTAGATAAGGAGAACAGATTGGCGGTTACCAGAGAGGAAGGTGGTTATGGGAAGGGAGAAAGAAGTAAAGAGCACATAAGTATGGTGATGATGGAAACTAGACTTTTGGTGTTGAACGCAATGCAGTCTGTACAGAAGCTGAAATATAATAACGTACACCTGAAATTTACACAATGTTATAAACCAATGTGACTTCAATAAATAATTTTTTTTAAAAGAAATATATTATTGACGCAAATCAGGTGAGTTGGGAAGGAAGAGGAAGAACGAAAATTTTACCATTGTTTATGGTATAGGACTAAGATACTATCAGAGGAAGTAGAGGGATACGGGACTTAATAAGGTGTAATTATAGAGGCAAACAGAGCAGTAATACAGACTTTCCTAATGAGAGGCGTAAAAAGGAAGAGGGAAGATAACGCTACCACTCATTGCAGATGCTGTGATTACGTTGCTCTTGCTTCCGCAGCTCTCCATGGTTCTGAGTCTCAGGAGTTCCCTGTGTTATGCAGGGCTGATGGGAGTCCACCAGGCAGTGCTGCCCTTTTCACTCTTAGTGGGGATCAGTGCTTCTCAAACTGTGTTGAATGTCCAGTTTCCTTTTCCATTTCCTTTCTATAGCAAACCAATCAGAAAAAGGAAATGAAACCAAACCAAAACAAAGACATGCGAAATACAAGACTTCATGATTTGCCATTAGAGTCAACTGACTTAAAAATACATTTTAATAAATATGATCTGAACAAACATAACATAGAGAAAAAGAATGACAAAACTGTATCTACTCTTCATTGAAAGTATGTGTAAAAGTGATTAAAATAGAGAATTATTTTTGTAGCAAACAATAGTTTGCAAAGATGGCTGCCATGATATCTCCAATCCCATATGCTCTTTTATAATGTGACCTTGACAGTCATTCCATTGAGTGGTGAGGTCTGTATCCCCTTCCCTTGAACCTGGTTGGGCCTTTGTGACTGCCTTGACCGACGGACTGCAGGCAGAAATGACACTGTCAGACTTAGAATAAATTCCAAACAGACAGGTAGCTTCTCTCTGGTCTTCCTGGGATGCTCACCTTTGGAATGGATCCATCATCCTCTAAGTGAGCTCAAGCAGTCTGTGAGAAGTCCACGAGAAGAACTGAGGCCTCCAGCCCACAGTCCCAGTTGAGCTCCCAGTCAAAAGTTAACACCAACTTGCTGGCCATGTGAGTAAGCCATTTTGATGTTTCATTCTCCAAGGCCCAGTGACACCACATGGAGCAGAGACGAGCCATCCATATTGAGCCCTAACTGTAGATTCATGAGTGAAATAAATGGTTGTCATTGTTTCAAGCCACTGAGCTCCGGAGTTATTTGTTATGAAGCAACAGATAACTGAAACACTATTACACTGGTAACTGTCATTTTGCTTTCTTAATAAAAAAACTTATGAGTGAAATAGCAATTCCTCATGTTACATGCCTATTCACACTTTGAATGAACATGTCTATGTGGAGTTTTCCTTGTGAGCAATGAGCCTGCTTCTTTCTTGTTATCTAGTGTAGGTTGGGTCATAAACAACGCAACTCACAAGGAATAATGTATAACAAAGCTATTTGAATGTTTGTTTTGATACGCTCCCACAAAAATCTCAGAAATATTGGCCAGAAAAGAAGAAAAAATTTTAAAGTAATTTCATCAAGTTCAGGATGTTCATTTCTAACTTTATCCAAATGGTGTATTTCAAAATTCATCTGCAATTCATTCATGAGTTATGAGTTCCGATAATTTATCCCATAAAGTTATGGTTAAATATAAATTATCTTTTGATGAAATAAATGGATTCCAGATCCATGAATTTCTTATGAGTGGATCTTCTTCTTCTTCTTTTTTTTCTTTTTTGAGGAAGATTATCCCTGAGTTAACTGCTACCAATCCTCCTCCTTTTTCCAAGGAAGACTGGCCCTGAGCTAACATCTGTGCCCATCTTCCTCCACTTTATATATGGGACGCCTACCCCAGCATGGCGTGCCAAGCGGTGCCATGTCCGCACCCAGGATCCGAACCGGGGAATCCCGGGCCGCCACAGTGGAATGTGCCCACCCAACCACTGCGCCACCGGGCCAGCCCCATGAGTGGATCTTCTTTTGATGAAAAATAAAATTCAAAATGTTCTACCAAATTCTTGATCGTTTCAATGATAATTTTTTACAAATCACAATATCAAAACCATCATTGATGGTTGTTGTAAACTATGGAAGATGTCATCAAAATCTGTAGACACTCAGTTCTTTCAAGCCTCTAACTTTTCTTTTGGCCCTTCAATTTTTATCGGCCACTGAAAAACACGTCATACTTATTCCTTGCATGCAAGTTAATTAAGATAATTAAAAATACCATAAAATTGAGACATACAAGCAAACTTAGCTGTCCAGTTCACAGCTTTTAAAAAATTCGGTCCAGATTGGTTTGTTACACTGTTTTTCCCTTCAATAATCATCATTTCCCAGCAGTTTGTGAGTGCCTTTCATGTCATCTCCTATGGACTGAATTGTGTTCTCTCCAAAATTTATATGTCGAAGCTCTCACCCCCAATGTGACTGTATTTGGAGTAAGGAAGTAATTAAGGTTAAATGAGGTCTTAAAGGTGGGGCCTGATCTGATGGGATTAATGTCCTTCTTAGGGACATTAATGAAGGGAAGGCTTCAGATGTCTCTCTCTTCCCATGCCCCCCACTCCACAAGAGGACACAGCTGGAAGGCAGTCTGTGGTAAGCCAGGCAGAGAGCTCTCACAAGAAACTGAATCTGCTGGCACCCTGACCTTGGACTGCTCAGCCTCGAGAACTGCTTGAAATAAATTTCTGTGGTTTAAGCCACCCCATCTGTGATGTTGTATTGTGGCTGCCCTAGCTGACTAAGACATCATCTCATTAAATAATTTCAAGTTTAATTTATAAACATTACAGAATGCACAAATTTTGCCACTTCACTAAGCGTACAGTTTAGTTCAGCTAATATTTTTCACAGCACAAAGGAAGCAATGCATTGATTTACATTCTGGCACAAAGTAGCTGCAGATGCTTTCCAGACATTGCAGCTGCACTATTAGAACACATTCCTGCAGAAAACTTAACAACAAGCCACCTTTGTTGACAAAGGAATCCTTCACAGTTTTGGAAAGCTCAGAGCTAGTTGTGTTTGTCAGCAATGAAACTGGAAATAAGGAACTTTTCCTTCACGTCATCATGTTACAAGTGTGTATATGCTAAAAGAATTGCCGTTACCAATATCTGTACATCCATCAAGTTGTGATAAACATACTTAGCTGGCTTTCCTTGTTCTGTGAATTGGTATTCTGGTTCTGGAATATGTTAAGTTGTGGTTCATTGAGCAGTGGTCCTTCAGCTGCCTTCTTCGATGCAGATTCACCTAACATTTCCAAGCAAATCTCACTGCTGCCGTCCTTCACTGATGTCTCAGCAATGCGTATGGGTTTCTAGTCTCAACAAACGGGCGTGCTACTTTATAAAGAATCTGCAAAGCCCTACTGTTCACATGTGCCTTTCTTGGCTTTATAATCTTCTTCCAAATAATTCTTTTGGTTTCGAACTTATTTCTTTATAGTTTGATGCAAATTCCACTTAAGTCATGATGGTTTCGTTGTTGCGTTGGTCAGTACACCTCCTCGATAATGACACGTTACTGTTTCAGCACTTCACATCAGTTGTGACTACAAAACCAAGTCATATTTCAAATAAAATGAGTACAAATATTTTTCTTCTTCTTAATCACTCCATCATCATCATTAGGTACTATATGCCACGTTCTGGAATAGCATTTTTTTTTTTTACAAAAAAAAGTATAGTTAAATTTGTATTACTTCATAAATTAGGGTTAAAAAATACATATTTTACTTCTTTAGTTTAGCTTATAAAGTAAACCTTTAAACTAAAAAAAAAAGAAAGAAAGAGGCTTGAAAATGAGCGAGAAAGGGCAATTCTTACATATAGAAGAATTTCAATTAATACATGTGGCAGGAATGAGGGAAATTGAAAATCACCATTAGGATATCGAGCAATAATTGCTGCTGCAGGCAGGAGAGATTAGAACCCTCATGCATTGTCGGTAGGAAGGTGAAACGGTGCCATCACTGGGGAAAACAATTTGGCGGTTTCTCAGAAAATTAAACATAGACTTCCCAGCAGTTCCATGCCTAGGTGTCTACCCAAAAGAATGGAAAGCAGAGATTCAAACAGATCCTTGTGAAACCAATATTCATAGTAGCATTATTCACAGTAGCCAAAAGATGGAAACAGCCCAAATGTCCATTAACAGATGAATGGATAAACAAAATGTGCTATACGCATACAATAGAGTATTATTCAGCTTGAAAAAAATGAAGTTCTGATACCTGTCACAACATGGATAAGCCTTGAAGACGTTTTCCCAAGTGAAATAAGCCAGATACGAATGGGCAAATATTGTATGATTGCATTTATTGAGGTACTTAGAATAGGCAAATTCAGAGAGAAAGAAAGTAGGATAGTGATTACCAGGGGCTGGAGAGGGGAGAATGGGGAACTATTAAATAAGCAGAAACTTTCTGTTTGGGTTGATGAAAGTTCTGGAAATGGATGGCGGTGATGGTTCCACAACGTTGTGAATGTACTTAATGCCACTGAATTGTACACTTAAAAAATAGAAAGAAAGAGTAAATTTTATGTTATGTATATGTTACCACGATAAAAAAAAATAACAGATGCTCATGTCATGAAATAAGAAAATGAAAGATTTTAAATTAGTAGTAATTCAGAGAGAGAGCGAGATGCTTTTGGCTTCAGACTTTCCTCACGACCTCTTCTTGGGATGACCTCATAATACGTGGCAAGGTTATTAAGATACTAATTTTTCTCTCTGCTTTTTCTCTTCCCCTGTGTGTGAAGACAGCAGGCCTCCCTTGCATTGTGTACCAAGCAAAAGCGTAACCCCCTGTAAAATATTTTCCTTTCTTCTGGCTCCCCCACCAACAAGTCCTAATCACTCGTGTCACTGAAGAGATTAAGCTAAGTAACTTCGAGAGCAAGGGGGGAAAGAGAGGCAAGAATGGGGACAGATTTCTCACCGCACAAGGTCTGGGGGTTGGAGCCACCCACTCCCCTCAGTGGCCAAACCTCAGGTGGGATGACACTGAGGTTTCCAGCTCCCACAAAGATTCTCGTCCTGCGTTCCTGGCACAGGAAGGGGCGAGCCGAGGGACGTCCATGACTTGAACAGTAACAACGTCCGCGCCACTTGATGAGTTAGGTAGAGGTTTATCTTCTGTTCTGGGCACTGTAGAAGGCTCCTGGACTTCAGCACAATCCTTAGAGGAAGAGGTCGAGTAAAGACTAACAGTGATTTTGCTGACAGCACAGCAGATTTGAATTTGTTTTAATGATGATGTAGAAATATGATTTTGATTTAATGATAATGTAGAAATATGATATTGTTTGCCTACTGGTGTTTTTGAACTGAAATTTAGACTCACCATTAGTAAGTGCCCATAATTTCAACATCCCCTAAAGTAATACAAAAATTGTCAAAGGGCTTTCTCTACTTTGTAGTCAAACCTATAGCAGAAGGAATCTGTGAGAACTAACATTGTCTCTTAGAGGAATTCTGTGTGCGTGTGTGTGTGTGTGTACTTTTATCAATATGTTAGACATACCACCTGGAGATTAACAGCTGTTGATACTAGACAGCCATTCAGAGTGGCCGGTGCTGTCCCCACACCCTAACTGTTGTTAACCATTTTTGACATCACCCTTCCCACTCTCATGTGGCTGCTACCAATTTCTTCCATTTTCAGTTTTAATGTTTTTATTTAATAATCCAGAGCTCTTTTGCACATTGATACTTTCTCATGTAATCATTTTTCCTTTAATATGGAATTTGCAAAGGCTTCTATAAAATTGTCAATGGATTCTTAAAGGCATTATTTATGGCCTAGGACATCATACATTGCAATATTAAAAGGCTTTCTTGTTCTTAATTGCTATGTATGATGTCTTAGGCCATAAATAATGCTTTGAAGAATCTACTGACAATTTTATAGAAGTCTTCAGGAAAATAGGATATAAGTCTTTGAGTTCTGGCAACTTTTGAAGACACGACTATTCCCACATCAAGGAAACCTACATTCAAATGCCTTGCCATTACAGCCAGAATGGCGTTCGGTTGTAGAGAACAGGGATAGTTCCGTGACCTTGTTCATAGACTACTTGTGGGTCTGTGTTAAGTGCTTGGGAAAGACTAAGATCAGTCAGTCACGGATTTCTACCACTACAAGTTTTTAAAATTGGCTCCAAGTTTCACCTCCTCCGAAAATGATCCTTAATCCTTCAGTCTGATTTACCTAGTCACATTTGCCCTATGTGGGGAGTGAGTGTGTGTATGTCTAATTTCAAAGAAAGTTCCGGACATCCTGGGACTTCACCTCTCATCCTTGTATGTACATAATTCAGGATGTATCCTCTAAAAATAAGGGCACAACACACACCAGTATAACCACAATACCATCATGACACTCGAGATAATTAATAACAATTCCATAATAGTATCCGACATCTAGTTCATATTTATATTTCTTCAATTATCTCCAAAATGTTTTTTACAGCTGTTTTTTCCCCTCAAACCAGGATCCAATCAAGGTTCACATATTTCACTGGGTTAGTGGGTTATGTGTCTTCAGTTTTTTCTAGATTGAAAAGTCCCTCAAACTTTTATTTATTTTTGTTTAATGACATTGACTTTTTGGAGAGACCAGGCCGGTTGTCTAATAGACGCCATATATTCTGTTTTGACTGATTGATGTTATTGTTTTTTATTCCTCTCTCCCCTGAATCTTCTGTTAACCAGCAGTTAAGTCTATGGTTTGATTAGATTCAGATTACACATTTGTGGGAGGAACACCTAAGTGTGTTTTGTATTGCAAGCCACCAGGCGGCACATGATGTCTGGTTGCCCACTATAAGTGATGCTTAATTTGATTTTTTGGGTAAAGTGGTGACAATTCTCTCTCTGCTTTGTAAAGATCATGTTCCCCTCCACAATGAGCAAGTAATCTGGGAGCGACACTTTGAAATGTTGGTAGATTGTCACCGAGAATTTCTCCCATTCCTGTTTGTATATGCTGTTCCTCCTATCAAGAGAATTCATCCCTTGAATCTGGACTGGCCTTGTAACTTGGTTTGACCAGTACAATGTGGTGGAAGTGGTATTTCCTTACTTATGGGCCTTAAGAGGTCTTGAAGTTTCCAACTCAAATGCTCGTCTTACAATGTTACCTTGATATCCCTCTCAGCCCTCTTGGGATTAAGCCACCAAGTAAAGAAACTCAGGCTGTACTACTGAATGACGAGACTGGGTTACATGAAGGAGAGAAGCCCAGCCAGCCCAGCTGGAGGCACCAGACATGTGAGTGAAGCCATCTAGGATTCTTCAACCCTGATCAAGCCGCCCTAGTCAACACTACGGGGAGCAGAGGCAATTCCTCTCCAGGGAGCTCTGCCTATATTGCTAAGTCATGAGAAATAATAAATGGTGTTTTAAGCCACTATGATTTTAAGTGGTTTTCCATACAGGAAACAGATTCCATGTAAATATTCCATGTTTCACTTAATAGTTTTAGCATCCATTGATGATCCTTGCCTGATCAATTATTTCATTGGGGTTGCCACAGGACAGTTTAAATTCTGTTGTTCTCTCTACATTTATCAGCTGGCATTCTTCTGTTGAGAGAGCAAGAGAGAGTACCAACTTTCCCTCATTAGGTATAAACTACTGTTTCTCCTACAAATGAAGGGTAAATGCTTAATCTTTCCCATTAATTATTAGCTTCAGAATAAAAAGTTGATGTACTATTTATCCCATGGATGGCAAATGAGGCTCCCTCCCTCTCTGCTTTTTTTTCTGGTCTTCTTTAGATCTTTCTCCTCCATAGTTACTGGGACCCTATGCATACCTGTCATTGAATTCAAAGTGTTGTTCTGTAGTTGTTGATTCATTTGCCTTTCCTTTTAACTGGACTGTGAATTTCCTGAGGGCAGGGACTTGAGAGGCTCAGAGCCACGTACACACAAAGTTCTCAATGAAACGAGATTCCTGCCATACTTCTGCTTTCAGATTTTTCTTCATGCATGTATCGCTTCTCAGCCTTTTGGCTAAGATCAAGTGTAGTATCTTCATGCATGTATCTTACATAGTTTAGATAATACCTAATAATGTTTTTAGTTCTTATTTAATTAAAATAATTTTAATAATTGTTTTATCTTTTGGTGATTGTGGTGTTTTCATTTTCATTTGATTTATGTTCCTATTTTATTTTATTATTTTTTGGTGAGGAAGATTGTCTCCGAGCTAACATCTGTGCCAGTCTTCCTCTATTTTGTATGTGAGATACCGCCACAGCATGACTAGATGAGCGGTGTGCAGGTCTGTGCCTGGAATCTGAACAGGTGAACCCTGTGCCATCGAAGAGGAAGTGTGCGAACTTAACCGCTATGCCACTGGGCTGGCCCCTGAGTTTTCATTTTGTTTTTTAACCAAAAGAATAACTGCATGTGGTTATGAAAATAAACAATATAGTGGCCAATAATATAAATGAGCAGTTCCTGACTCCACCACGGATAATCACTTTCAATTTTTTAGGTTTGGTTCTTGTTGCAGCTTTTATTGTTGAAAAACAGCCAGGACATCTTCCAACTCAAATGCTCTTCTTACAATGCTACCTTGATATGTCTCCCAGCGACAGGTGGGATCTATGTCCTCTCTCCTTGAAAAAGGAGGGCTTTTGTGACTGAACCAACAGAGTACGGCAGAAGTGACACCATTTGTCTTCCAAGGCTGTCATTTGAAGGTGATACAGCTTCTGCCTTGCTCCCTGGAACACTTGCTCTTGGCGCCTTCAGTCTGACCGCCCTAGGCCGCCACACTGTATGGAAGCCCAAACGAGTCCACGCAGAAAGGCCACTCGGAGAGGCCCTGAGAGTTCAGGGACAGAGATGTCCGGCTGCCCTCAGATACTTCAGCTCTCTGCTATTCCAGCCCCAGCCACTGTCTGACTGCAACTGTCCAAGAGCTCCTAGACAGCACTGCCCAGACAAGCCCTCCTGAGTTCCTGACCCAAAGAAACCAGGAGAGAAAACAATCAGTGTTTTAAGCCATCAAGTTTTGGAACAACTCAGAATGCAGAAATACAGAACTGAAGTAATTTTTCACAGTTACCTCCACGTCTGCTCATTGTACTGTATCTTGATTTATTGACCTTATGCATCCTTCTGTTTCCTATTTTGATAGATGAGACTTTGGCTCACTTACATTAACCCCTCATTTGTCCCTCCCAATTTCTGATAGTAAATATCACCATTTAGAACCCTTTTATTGGTTACTTTTGAAACTCTAATATTTTTAAACCTCTTTTTCTTGCTCCATCAACTTTTGAAACCCAGCATTACTACCCATTCTGTAAGATTAAGCTTATATGACGTCTGTATCCTTTCTTCTACATCCCTTTTGATTCTCAATTATCTTGGAGATCTATCTCTATCTATCTATGTATATATTTTTTTGAGGAAGATTAGCCCTGAGCTAACATCTACCGCCAATCCTCCTCTTTTTGCTGAGGAAGACTGGCCCTGAACTCACATCCGTGCCCATCTTCCTCTACTTTATATGTGGGATGACTACCACAGCAATGGCGTGCCAAGCAGTGCCATCTCCACACCTGGAATCCAAACTGGTGAACCCCAGGCCACCGAATCGCGACGTGTGCACTTTGCTGTGCCACTGGGCTGGCCCCTCGGATATATCTTTCTATTATGAAATATTAGGCACATCGTAGAACATATAAAGTATGTATGCCCTGATATTCCCTAAAATTTACTTATTTTTTGCAATGTCCATCCCAAAGTGTTAAATGGGCCCATGGAAGATAATACCACACCCTCATCTGTCATGTCTTTGATAGTGACAAGAATTTCTGGTTTCTCCTCATGTTGTAAACATTGCTTTACCATATTTTTAAGAGGGAATTTCCAGGGGCTTCTCCTTAGCCCTTCTTCTTCCATTAATTATTATTCCTCAGGCCAGGAAACTGCTATGGTGACTGACTGTCAGTGAGGATACTCATTCAGAGTTCCACTGGGCCTGCTATGGTGCAGACTTTGGTCAAATTTCCACTCCATTTATCACTCACCCCCCAACAAATCTCCTGAACAGTGGACTGCCATGAGTTTTTTTTAAAGGTACACTTTTTTTTTGGTGAGGAAGATAGGCCCTGAGCTAACATCTGTTGCCAATTTTCCTCTTTTTTTTTTTTTCTCAACAAAGCCCCAGGACAGAGTTGTACTTCCTAGTTGTAAGTCCTTCTAGGTCTTCTATGTGGGATGCTGCCACAGCATGGCTTGATGAGTGGTGTGTAGGTCCATGCCCAGGATCCAAACCAGTGAACCCTGGGCTGCTGAAGCAGAGTGTGCAAACTTAACCACTACACTACTGGGCTGGCCTCCTGCAATTACTTTCTGATTCTCCAGTAAAGAATATTAGCTGAGTCAGCATTCAATAACCCCTGGAAGCCCAAGTATTTCCTTTCTCTATTTCATAGCAGTCGTAAGTAGCTTCAAACCCTTTGGGAAGGCTGAAAGGAAGACCACAGGATGCACTTGTGATGTTACTGCAGGAGCCTTCCTCAACCATGCTGAGTCGCCACCTCTTTCAAGTGGTACAGATTCTATGACCCGATTTTGGTCTGAAAATTGAGTGAGGTGCTCTATCTCATCACGATCAGGCCTGTGTTTACCCGACTTGGAGTTTCTGGTTATACTAATGAAGTACACCTCAGTGAGCTGACCTGTCATTTATTTTGGTCATGGGGACCCTGTCACCACTGAATTATTGCTTAAGACCTCTATGGGAAAGACTATTCTGATTAGCACATTCGCCCTACTGGCTAACGTGGTGACCAAGTCCACTTGACTTGTGCTGGCTAACTGCCACTACTTGGTTTCTGCAACCAAAGGATCTTTCCAGTTCCAGTGAAATCAAAGAACCAGTAAAACACTTTGGAATGCTTTCCTTTCACCTGTCAAAGCCTTGGTTAAGGGACTGGGTTCTGGATCTTCTCCAGGAACACTGTGTCCTCACATGATAAATCCACTCCAGCATTACTATTTCCTAAAGACGTTGGGTTCTTTCTCTCATATTGTATGTTATTAGAGTTCAGAGAGGGCTGATTGTTGAGTTCGGTTTCTTCTATCAGGCAAGCAAACAACTAAAACCACTCGTAGTAGCTCTAACCAAAATACTAAATTCAGAGTCTCTGTTGACTGAACCCATATTGATAGATTCAATCATATCTGAAATTAGACTCTCCTTTTCTTGGCTAACCAGCAACATAGGCCATTCCCACATATAGTCCTCTGGATATTTCCTGATGCTCAGAATCCTTCAAATTTTCACAAATTACACGTCAATACTATGGATCCTTCTCTTTGACTACTATATTTCTTTATCTTCACATTAAAAAACTTCGTGAATCTGTGAATTGAACTGACATAACCTGGCAAGCTACAGGATCAAACACCGAGTTTCACTTTTTATTACTTTAGTACTGTGGATCCAAGAAATGTTTCCTTGTCATAATCAAAGATCCCTGGGTTTCCATCCCTGCCTTGACCCCAGTTAGAAGTCTTTAGAGTTCTCACGCCTTCATTTTGTTCCACAGCAGCTGCAAAGTAGTTCCACAATGTCTGTCCTCACTGGGCGCTTCATTCCATGCAATCACAATAATGTAATTAGCTGTCTCACCATGAGCTAACAGATTCCCATCCAGGTACATGCTGCTGATGCTGCTATGATCCTATTTTTAATATCCTGACATCTTTGAGGTGTTCAAGATTGAAGTACCGGGTGGCAGCATCTGATTAACCAAGGCCAGTCGGGGGTCATGTGATGGCTGCCAAGCGATGAAGAAAAATAGGATCTCTCCACTTTGGTTCCTATAGTGGGAGGCCAGGTGCGTTCCCTAAACCAGGAAGGCAGTTTGGATGAACACCACTCCTCCAAAGTAGAGTCAAGCACCGCATAATGTTTTGGTCAACGACAGACCGAATATACTATGGTGGTCCCATAAGATTAGTACCATATAGCCTAGGCGTGTAGTGGGCTATACCATCCAGGTTTGTGTAAGTACACTCTATGAGGTTTGGGCACAAGGATGAAATTGCCTAACGATACAATTTTCAGAATATCCCTGTTGTTAAGCGAAGCTATGACTGTACATTTGTCTGATGAATATCTTTGCTGTCCTGGTTTTCTCTCTCTCTCTTCTTAAAACCTTTTCTGTTATTTCATAGGGTTCCAGAAGAGGAGACAAATTCCTTTGATCAGCTGTCATTCTGACTGTAATTCTTCTTTAAAAACTTTTTAAAATTTAATTTTGGGAGATTAAAATATCTAAAGACAAAAACAGAAAAAAATCAACAAGTATCCATATTTCTATCACCCATATTTATCAACTGTTAATTTCTTGGTGTGCTTGTTTCCATTCCTAATTTTCTTTTTTTAAACAAGTAAAAATTGGGGGGGAGGGGCAAAATTATACAAGCTCATAGTAAAGTATTCAAACTCAGAAAAAACAGGAAGATTTATTCACTCAGTAAATATTTACTGAGCACCCATCAAGTACCAGGCACTGTTCCAGATCCTGCAGATATAGCAGAGAAGAAAAGAGACAAGAAAATCCCAGCTCTCATGGAACACACGTTCGTAGGAGTAATTGGAATAAGAAAAGCAAATGGTAAATTATGTTACTAACAGTATGTTAGATGATGATAAGTGCCACAGAGAAAAACGAAGCAGGGATTGAACACAAGGAGCATCAGGAGGAAATGCAATTTTAAACAGGATGACCACGTCTTAATACAAAGGTGATATTTGAAAACATATCTGAAGGAGGTGAAAGAGATAAAGTAGAAGAATCAATCCAGATCTCACTACCCACAAATAACATAACGAACATAATGTGAAAATAATTCCAGATGTCTTTCTATGTATATGTACAGGTATCTGGAGGAATGACGATGGATGAATGGATACAGCTAGGAGAAATAGAGTTATAAAAATGGATTCAAACTACAAAATGCTATTTCTTTACAATCATCAATAAATTACTAAGCATCTATTTTTGTTTCTGTAGCTTATCTATCTCACCCAGATGCGGATTTGCAAATGCATTAAATCTACACTCAATTTGGCTAGAATCGATACTTTTGATAAGAGTGAGTCTTCAAACTCATGAACAGGGTCCATCTCTCTACCTGTTCAGGTCTACTTTAGTTTCTATTGGTAATGTTTCAGTTTTCTACGTAGAGGTCTTGCACATCTTTCAGATTTATTTTGAGGTATTTGATGCTTTGTGATACTAATGTAATTGGTATTGTTTTCATAATTTCAACTTGTAATTGTTGCCAGAACATAAAAATACAAAAATTTTTATTTAGTAACCTTGTATCCTGTAACCTTGCTAAATTCAAAGTTTATATTAATTTGGATTTTCTACATACACAGCTCTGTCATCTGAGAATGACAATTTTGTTTCTTCCTTTTTAACCCCTAAACTTTTTACTTATCTTTGTCTTTTTCCTGATCTCTGGGGAGTAAAGTTTTCAATGATTCACAGTTAAGTATGGTGTTTTCTTTAGTTCTTTTGCTTTTGGTAGTTGCTCTTTATTAAGAAGCTCCATTCTATTCCTAGTTTAATAAGTTTTTTTTGTGTGTGTGAGGATTGGCCCTGAGCTAACATCTGTGCTAACCTTCCTTTATTCTATGTGGGATGCTGCCACAGTGTGGCTTGACTAGTGGTGTAGGTTCGCGCCCAGGAGCCAAACCTGTGAACCCCAGGCTGCCAAAGTGGAGTGCACAAACTTAACTACTATGCCACTGGGCTGGGCCTGAGAAGTTTTTTTAAAAAAATAAAGTCACAAATGGGTGCTGGATTTTACCAAATGCTTTTTATGCCCCTTTCTATTTCTGTAAATGTGGCAATACTACTAACTTTTCAATTTTAAACTACAGACGGTCCTCGCTTTGCACGACACCGTGTTCACTGAAACCTGCTGAGTTCTGTAGTGTGGTCCCACTGTGGCAGATTTCAAGCTACCAATATGAGGGCACTGAACTAACAGGTGAGAAGAGATGTGCACAACTGGTTCTTGTGAGCCAGTGTGAGCCGGCTTTGGCACACCTCTGATTTTAGTCCCCAATAACCAAGACTGAAATTTATCACACCTTCATTAGACCAGGAAGAACAAAGTCACTTCAAATTATCTATTTTATAAAAAGTCTCACAGATAATCCAGAAAGCAGATAAAAATAAGGATACAACTCCCTTATTTTTTCAAGCCCTCATTACTACTTAATAAATAGTGTCTAGCACTATGCTAATTGCAAGGGAAAATGTAACTCTTTGAAGAGCTTACAATCTAAATGATCTAAACAAGATTAACAGAACGTGGTTGAAGCTTGGAGAAAAATCTTAAGATAGTAGTGGCAATTTAGTGCTAAAGAAATCCAAGGTAGGATGGGGAAAGTTTAGGAATTCTTCCTCAAGAGATTATACAGATCATGAGTTACGTCTTAATGGAAATGAGGGGTCTTGGAGTAGCAGAGAGAAGAAGAAAGGACACTGTATCAGAGTAACAGAATGCTGTAAATGAAGGTACGGAGGGAGGAAAGCACAGGGCTCAGAAAGTTGAGATAACATCAGTGTCCACGATGGGCACTCCATGTCGCTTCATCTGCAACAGCGTCAAGCAACATTTATGGCAGTGGCGTTAGGGAGGTATGCCTCAATTTCTTAACTATGCAAGTGGCAAGTGCCTAAATGGTACTCCACATTAATAATCAAATACACTCATTATGTTTTTCTGCATGTAGATGACAGTGAACTCAAAAGTCAATTTTCTATTGAAATACTTTATAATTAAGGTCCCTAGAGAGTTTTCAGGCCAAGACAAAAACTGTTTGTAAACATTCAGGGTATAGCTCATTGATCTAGATGCTCAGAAAACATCTAACCAAAATTTCATAATTGTCAAGGCACAAACAGGGCCTGAACATTTAGTTTCCTCTAAGTATTTATCTGTCCCTAAAGAACACATGGAAATGGCCTATGCTCTACCATTCTAGAGTAAGTCTAAAATTATCAGACTCCAGAAACGTAGAGAATGAAGTTATGACTAGAAGTGATGTGGATACTGAGGCCATAGTTTTCAAAGCACATGTAAGAATTCAGTCTGATAGAGTATCCACTTATCATCAACACTATACTCATACACTATGTGGTCATGTATCTATCAATTTAAGTAAAATTCTTCCTCAAAACAAATTCTGGGTTCACAAAAAATTCTGGATTTCAACTATTATATAATTAAAATAATATAATTACATCAATTCTCCTAATGACATAATTAATAGCAATACCATACAATTCTGAGGCTTATAAAGTATGTAAATTATAAGACATCCACAAAGAATTCAGTGTTGGTCTGCCAAGTTAACTTCCAACCCTCGCATAAAAGTTGCTGAATAATAGAATTTTCATGTAAACATTCTTAATTAATAATTTTAATGATTTCTTTGTATCTAATCAATTTAGATAATATTTTCTCCTATACAGAAGATCCAAAATAAAGAAGCGTACACAGAATACAGCCACTAGTAGGTTATATCAATTTACTTCACACAAGAACAGCATATTTCAGGCCTAGATTTCCATTTAATATCAACAAAAACAATCTGTACAGAAAACCCAAAGGCAACCATATAGCATAATATGTAAAATGTGCAAATATATTTTAAAATGCAAGTTACTCTATAGCATGTGCAAGGTAGAACTTTATAGTAATTAAGGGACCTACCTCATTCTAGCTACCTTAATAATCCTTTGCACGCGTAGCCAATGCAAGTGTGCAAGGCACAACTTAGTGTTGATGCTGAAGTGTGCAACACACACCCTCAGATGATCTACTTGAAGATATTAAAATAACACAGCATGTTTGTATTTTATTATTTAATGAGACATCAGCTCCTTTCTAAAGCTTCATGAAGTATTACACTGATAACATATATGTGGTCAGGACAAACGGTTCCCTGAACTTAAAAGGTAAAAGACAAGACCCTTGCTATTCTATATTAAAAAAAAATTATATATATATATATGTACACCCCCCCATCACACACAAGAAACTTCCCCTAATCCAAACGGAGGCCAGTCCTTTTAACGAAGGTTCCCATTACAGTATTTCATGACAGAGTTATTTAAAAAGTACGTGTTTATTTACCACCTGTTTTGGTCGATCTTGCTACAAAAAGACATCGAAAGAGACAATTTTCTTCTTCAAGATAAAGACAATGCATAATTTAGGAAGTCTTTCTCTTGAGATTGCACAGTGAAAGGTATTATTTAGTTAAATACAAAAGCTTGCTGCTTTTAAAGAAATCACTTAAATCTACACAATTAAGAGCCTTGACTAGAACATAATTCAGAACCTTTCAAGCTCAATCACAGTGCTCTTTGCTGTTCTATTGCCCATCCCTGAGAGTGAAGATTCTGTTATTTTAATTTTTTTAATAAAGTAAATAAATTTTACATTGATGAGAATGATGCCTAAGAATTTTTCCAAAATATGAAATAAGCCCTATTTCATTTTAGTAAAACAAAAAAGATAAATGCTCTTTGCAAAGACTACTATTCATAACAACTTTAAACATTCGTCTCTCAATTTTAATCCTTTTTTACTGAGTAATTTCTATTTTTCCCCATTCACTTACCACTCATTTCTTTATAACCCATTATTTTATAATTTTTGTTAATAGGAGCATTTAATTGGTAATGGAGCAAAAGTACATATAAAACTTGAAGGAACACTGAGTGGGATCTATGTTTCCCTGTGGTAAAAGAGTTTTACTGGAAATAATCTGAATGCCAGCCAAGAAAGGCAAAAACATTCATGAAAGAAACAACACACGTGGCAAATGTCTTCCTCGCTGTCTTTGGTTTAGCCTTCTTGGCCAAAATCTTCTGTAAACTTCTTTAATTTCAACAAGTCATGTTCATTGACTGTGGGCTTCGTGCTAGACAGTGACCGTAACATATCCGACTGTCAAGGAAAAGAAGGGGGGAGTATGAGTAATAGATTTAATCAAATAAGAATCATTGCGTTATCATCATTATTATTACTAACTGTGACCTAATGTTAAATCTGAATATCTACAGTGTGCCATAAGCTACTGACAATAAACTCTCTTATTCTTGTAAAGGTCATCTTTGACCATGTTACTCCTTTGCAAAGAAACTTTCAGTTGCTTGCCTTGTCCTGATCACAACCTTCAATAGCTCCTCATTACCCATCAGAAGTCTAGCCCTCTTAGTCTAAGGATCAAGGCTCTCCAAAACAGGTCCCTGATCTCTCTTCTGGCCTTACCTATTTTTTCTTAAACAAGAGAACAGTTTTTCAAGTGCAATTCAAAAGGAATATAGTCATTCACTTATACTTATGTGAAACAGAATACCATTCAATCAAAATCAACTAATCACAATTTTTAACTATCAATTAAAAATTAAGATCAAAATGGTAAGAAAATATGCTAATAGCAAGGATTCCTAAAAAAATTAACTTCCAGGCTGTGTCTCCTATAAAATGGTATGGAAACTGGTCAAAAACCAAAACGTTAAAAAATAAATAAAAAATGGAAACAAACAAGAGTATCCGAATAACCTTCCATATAAATATTATGGTTAATTAACATGTAAACATGTCTATGTGTGTATGTGTACATATATGTGTGTACACTCATATACTTGTATACATACACACGTACATTTATGTTTATATATCTACGTCTACGTATCATATAAAAGTTTCTCCTCTGCAAGTTATTGTTAATTCTAACATAAAGCTCTTTGAAAATCTGTAACTGAAGCAGACTTTTACAAAATGACTGTTCATCAATAAGAAAATATAAATATAATAATGTACCTTTTCAATCACAGTAAGTTCCCTAAAAATATAATAATAAAATATTATAATAAAAATTTTGTTTCAGAACTTTTCTTTCTAAGCACTACATTATTTAAACTTTCTATGAAGCCTTGAGAAGTAAAACAAAAAAACACCATTATGAATACTATGATACACATATTAGGGTTTCTGGATTATTTTACAAAACCTGAGATTCAGGGAAAAGAATTTTCACCAATCCTAGTTTTTAGTTAACTCTTGACAATAATTTATGCAATATATATGAGCATTTTGGTGATAATATCCCAGCTGTAACATTTACAACGTGAGAAACCTGTTTTTTTGAAAAATAGCTTGATATTCACTTACAATTAAATTTTCCTCAAAGCCCAGGAAACATTTTAAAGATTATTTTTTATATTTTAAGTTCAATTAATCTTTACAACTTTTTAAGTAGTTAGTACCAAATAAACACGCCTGTCATAAAACATTTTCTAGCTCATCTTACATAACTGAAAATTTTTGTCTGACATATCACAAAGTATAACATTGTGGATTTTTGTTCTTTTTGAGGAAGATTAGCCCTGAGCGAACATCTGCCGCCAATCCTCCTCTTTTTGCTGAGGAAGACTGGCCCTGAGCTAACATCTGTGCCCATCTTCCTCTACTTTATATGTGGGATGTCTGCCATGGCATGGCTTGACAAGCAGCGTGTAGGTCTGCACCCGGGATCCAAACTGGCGAAACCTGGGCTGCCAAAGCAGAACGTGTGAACTTAACTGCCGCACCACTGGGCTGGACCCTAGTATAACGTTTTAAAAGTTTTCTTAAAAGCAAACAAAATGTCAAACCATGCAAACAACTGGCTCCAAAAGTTTATCCCCAGGGACATCCATCCATGTCATTTCAATGGCACCAGGGTCGCCTGGAGAGCAGGGCATTAGCAGATCATCTACTATGTTGTTAGGATCAGCTCGTGAAGGTCCTCGAACCTGGAATAAATAGTCATCTGAAATATTTATTTGAATAAATTAAATAAACATTAAGATCTAGGCCATTATCAGGAAATTTGAAAATGTACTATTTTCTGTTTCATTAAAAGTGTTCACTTCTGAAAATAAACACAAGAATATACAACAAAAAGTGGTTATCTCTGGGTGATGGAAGAGATTTTGCTAGATTTTTAATTTTTTTCTTGATGTTTTTCTATATTTTGAAATTTCCTACAATAAATTACTTATATGATCACAGGGAGAAAATGAGTTAAAATAAAAAAAGAAACAGTGACCTGTGGATGAGATTTCTCTTTTTTTCTGTAATGCTTATTAAGTGGTAATAATCCCAGAGACCAAAAATAGACATACTCAAAAATCCTCTTGTTTCTCTTTTCCACAGCTCAGAAACTTCTGTGATGTCTGGAAGGCTCGTTACTGAATGTCGCTTTAACAAAAACCCCTTCTTCAAATATAAGTACAAAATTAAATGTTAAATGTAATTCAGTGCATTTTACGATTTGTAACTGATTTAAAATAAAGTTTTAATGACATCCAGAGTCACATGTAAATATTTAGATGGCAACATATTTGTATCAAATTGGGTATGTTTTAATATTTGTTTTACAATGATCAATCTTAAACATTGTCTCAGGATTGGGGCAGGCGTGGAGAAATAAACATTCTCACTTTACTTACTGTGCCTATTTTGTTGTCTGTCTTTCCTTACAAAAACTTAAGCTGCAGGGATTTTTGTGTGTTTTGACTGTTATGCTTTCTGACTTATCTCTGGGCACAGATTAGTACTCAAGACATTCGATAAATAAAATAAACGGGCAAACTTGTTCTTGCCAATTGAAAAATGGAGTAAAGGATGGAGCCCTAGAGAGATCTAGTGTAGTCGGTGATATAAAAGGTCCGATGTGAAACTAATCTGGCTGCTCCACCTTTATTCCTCACAACGACCTGGCTTCAGGATCACGTAAGCTGTCCCTGGTAGTAACACAGAGAATGAATGAAGAGTTCTGGGTAGGAAAGGACTGGGTTCCTAAGAATCTACAGTTTCTAAAGGGTAAAGAGAATTTAAGAGAAAACGCAACGGCTGTGGCATAAACTTGATCTGAGTCTACTATATTTCTCTCAGTAATGAGGTGGCTGAACAAGGGGAACTGAGTAATATTTACTGGTCTATTCAGGTACCCTGATAGGTGTTTGATGAATACTACTTCATTTCATTCTCAAAACAGCACTGCAAAGTAGTGTTATCATCTCTACTTTAGAGGTGACAAAAATGAGTGTTAGATTATATAATTTGCTCAAGGAGATATAACAAGCAAACTGTGGAGTCGGGCTTTAAATCCAGGTTTTAACTCAAGCTCATTTTTTTAAAAAGCTTATTTTGTGGTACATAATGGACATACATATGCAACTTAGTCGTGACATATTAGTCTTGCCATATATTGCTGGATTAAGTTTGCTAATAGTTTTCAGGATTTTCACACCTATGTTCATGAGCAATACCGGAGACTGCTGCCGTCAGCAAGCGGGTTGGTCCCAATTACCTACTCCACTGTTACTTAAATTGGATATCTCAAGATCATAGTCTTTTTATAAAGTTCTATCTCAACCACATATGCTCACTGCATTCATGCAGACAAAAAACGCATGGGAGGGGCAGGAGAGCAAACGGTTGAGACTTCAGATTCTGAAGTACACCTCATCTGGAGAAACATCACACCTCTGCCCCTCTACACACCTTGGTAAAACTTGTTCCCATCGAAGCCCCAGTTTAACCATGTTAACATCCAAGTCTCAGATTAACCATCAATGGGCAGCTCTATGCACCTCTTACAGTTTGTGCGAGGACCAAATGAAACAGTAAGATAAAGGATAGAACACAGTGCCAAGCATGTGAATATTTAAACAATATTAGCTATCATTATTTTTACTCTGTTAATGAAGTATAAACACACCAGGTTCTGCTCAAGGATATTGTAGTTACATCACAGGCAACTATATATTCAAGTTTTTATACTTATATCAAAATAGTAGGTACTTCAAAAATCATCATATAGAAAATTTTAAAATACTTTAGGACTATTTATAATGGCTATTAATAAACAAACCTTGTGGGAGAACTTATTTTCAATTAAATGGAAATATGTCTAATCTGTAAACCCACTTATTCATTATACAAAACTGAGACCTTCCTGAGATTCTTTGAAGACAAATCAATGATAGTCTTGAAACTTGATTTTAAACACATATGAAAGGATAGATAAAAGTTCCTTACCTTTTTAAAATGAGTAGCTGACTGCACTTTTCGAACAGGCTGCATAAGTGCATCGCGCACAATGATACTTATGTCTGCCCCTGAATAACCCTCAGTTTTCATCCCCAATTCTCGGAAGTCTGCTTCTGTTAGACTGTTCTGAGTGGTCCCCAAGTGCAGTTTAAACATTGCTGCTCGAGCATGGGCCTCAGGCAAAGGAATATAAATTCGTTTTTCAAATCTTAAAATGAAAGAAAAATTACATCAAGAATATTACTATATATATTTAATTTCAACTGAAAATTAGAATATTTTCAAGAAGAAACAAGATACTTAAATATTCTTGCTTTACAAAGTTACTCTGAATAAGTTACACAGGCCCTATGTGTCAGAGTTAAGCAAATATATTTAGGTTAAATAAAGGGAAAATATCCAGAACATATTAACAATAAACAGATAAAACCAAAATAGCCAGGGACCAGTTTGGAGTGGTTTAATCTTTTTCACGTGACTTTTTTGGTTATTTTGAACATAGTGTTTATGTGCTGAATTCATGACACGACCTGTCTTACAGGATTACTGTTTCCCACGGAATTATACTCTGAACTCCTGATCAAGGGATTTACATGATTAACAATATGAAATAGGAGATGACAACATAATTCTTTAAATTCAAAATAATAAAATTACTCAAAATATTATAGAATGAACATTTATTACCAAAATGTCCACTTTATTATAATGAGTACATTCAGAACAGATCTACTATATCGTAAATAAATGCGGTTTTATTAATAATAATTTTGCTTGCCTTTTGAGAATTTCAGTATTTGGAGTTAGGAAGGAAGCAATGAGGGACAATTAAGTGGTCTATCAAGACCTTTTTTCCTCCAGGTAAATCTCTGTGTTAAAAATTTTAAAGCACTTAAAAAGTTTCCGTTATCTCTAACGATGGGTTCAGAATTAGGCCGTTTTTCCAAATATAACCAGCACACTTCCTTTCTTGGTACTGGATGGTAGTCCAGCATCCGGGCAAACCATCAAGGGAACGGGACACCAGTGACAGAAACCAAAGTGCAGTGTTAAGTCTCTACATCCTTCCTGTAGCTCAAGTTTCATATTCAATTTAAAAATTACAGACACAAATTTTTTAACTGAAAATATATCTGGGTTATCATACTTTAACTTATACAATTGCCATTTTGCTCAAATTTTATATGAAGATTGTTCATTGGAATATCAAACTATATTTGTAAATTTCTGAAGCATCATTGCCCACTAAGCGTACATACAACTAAAGGTAAGCATTAAGTAATACATTTTCCAAGACTCCAGTATGTGGAAATCTCCTATCTTCAACACAGCAGGCAAACAAAGAAACAAATGCCCCCCCAAGGCAAGGGGGCAATACGGTCAGGACACATTAAAAAAGTTATTAGAATGCCTCCTCACTGGACAAAAAGGGAATTATTACTCTTATTACATCTGTAGTTAGAAATAAGATATTTACTATATCATCATACCTTCTTCTAATGGCAGAATCCAGAACCCAGGGTATATTTGTAGCTCCCAGAACCAAAATTCCATCATTGTCCACACCAACGCCTGCATCAAAATGGGTAGTATTTTAAATAATTTGTCATTTTAGTGTTCTTTAAACCTCGTCTGTAGGTTCTATTAAGAAATGTGATGCTTTAACATTAAAGTGCCTCATCCTGAGTTTCTCTCTGAAAAAAACTGGATTTAATCAAATATCATACTATTAAACATAATGTAAGTATTCCTAAGAGTCAAATCTCCTAGACGGTGGACAAATACTGTTAATATTCTTTTCAAAATATCTCTTGAAAGATTTCATTTGAAGCCTACATATTCCTTTTACTGATACTGCTCCTGGTATAAGTAAAATATATTAATCTCTTTACTATTTATACCAGTGAGTCCTACAAGAAGGTTACAGCTAGTGAAAAGTTACATATGCATATGGAAGGCACTCAGAATGAAACATGGCATAATGAAATACTTGGTCTGCTGGAATGGAGAAATTCTGCTTGAATTTTTTTCCATTATTGTTATAATAATGGTTATACAATAAACAGAAATTATTTTAAAAATCAGTAATACTACCTTGCATTTGAACTAGGAACTCTGTCTTAATTCTACGTGCAGCTTCACTTTCATTTTCACTTCTTGAACCACACAGAGAATCAATTTCATCAATGAAGATAATGGAAGGTTTATTCTCTCTGGCAAGTTGGAATAAATTCTTAACTAGCCTAAAAATAAATAAAAGCTTTCAGTTTCTAAAAAAATAGTAAATGACACATGACAAAGACTAAAACAATATGCCAATATTATAGGAACTTAGATTAAAAAGCCTAATCATGTTTTGATGCAGAAAATAAGAATGCTACAACTGGATCATTCACTTTATGATTCCCTAAACTGTAAATATATGCTATATTCCCTACAAAATAAATCCCAAATTAGGGACTGACTTGACAGAGAAATGAATACCTACACTTTGTCACTTCTCTGAATGTCTATTAATGACGCTAAGTAACCCATTACTTTATAGACTGATACAGTGACTACCAGGCAAAAAGAAAAACTAACAAAACCAACTTACGACTTACTTTTCGCTTTCGCCTAGCCACTTAGAAACAAGGTCAGAGGAAGATATTGAAAAAAAGGTTGAGTTGTTTGCTTCCGTTGCTACAGCTTTGGCTAAATAGGACTTTCCTGTTCCAGGTGGCCCAAATAACAGGATTCCCCTCCAAGGCGTCCTCTTGCCTAAATTTGCATTAGAAAAATAACACAGAAGTTCAAGACTCTTAATTTCAGTTCCCAGAGATATCATTCATACTGGAGAATACTGTGAAGAGGTTTTCACTCTAAAGCTATCAGTAGAATAAAACATTTTTAAAAATAAGTCTATAGTTAAGTATATCTTAAATGTATTTTATTTGCTTTTTCTAGAGACCACTTTGTCATAACTGTTTACACAGATATAATCCTTCTAACAGGAAGTTCATTTGCTTGCTCACTCATTCATTCAACCAATATGTATCGAAACCACAATGTGTAGACAGAGAACCATGAATACAAAGAGATCTGTGCTCTGCGGGCTTACACTCTAGTGGACGAAAGAGAGTTCAATTAAAAGGCACTTCCTGATCATCTACTGTGTGCACTGCTCAGTATCAGAATCTTGGAGGAGAAACTACATCCACAGGGGAAAGACAGCTGGAAATATTTTCTTTTAAATATTTACGAATTTTGGAGGAGTGAAACTAACAGTTTGGCTGACCTCTCATGGAGTTCAATTCAATTCTTGATTCCACAAGGAAGCACAGGTTCACAGGTTATTATTATGGGTAGCATGTTCTCATTCAAATGGCTAGGTAATGAGAAGGGGATTCTACCTGAAATCCTAATTTCGCCAACATATAACAAGTGAAGAAATCAACTCTTTGTGTCTTGATTTAGCTAATGGGAAATTATAATGCTGCCTAAAATGAACTAGGCTGGGTTTTACCTAGAAATAAAATATCAAATATACACTTTAAAAATTGCTAGGTGCAAACTGTGGATTGGCACATGGTGTCTGCAAAGAATGATATGCAAACGACCAATAACAAAACTAAATGTTGTTATATTTACTGTTATGAAAGCCTCAACTTTTACTTGAATTCTATTTTCCTACTTTAAACGTCTGCAATTTTACGTCAGTGTTCCTTTAAATGTGGTATATATGCCACTGGTGGCTGAAGTGCTTTTAGGTGATACACAAATACTTTTTATTTAAACAATTTTTTAAATATGTATTAAAGAAATACTAATTTTTCCATTTATAGTAGATACAAAGCAGTCTTTTAAAATAAAATTACTAAGTAAAAATAGGTGAGATGATTTAAAAGTTCAAATATGGGTAAAACAATCTATGGTGTTAAAAGTCAAGAGAGTGATTACCTCTGGGTAGGAAAGAGGCAGACAGAGATTTCTGTGTTACTCACAGTATGTTTTGATCTGGTTGATTACATAGGTTTATATACTTTGTGATAATTTATGAAGCTGAACACTTACTGGTTCCTGCATGTCTCTCTGTATTTATGCTACACTTCAATAAAAAGTTAACTCTAAAAGTGAGTGATTTAAAGGTAAATACTTAAAAAATAATGGTACACATACATGGAAACATTCATGAAGATGATACATACATGACTCATGTTTGGGAAACACTGGTATAAGTAATATAACACAAAATGAGTTCAACTATATTTGGACTTTTACAGGATTATGACGTCAACTTTAATACTATTAGTTTCATGTTCCTGAAGTTAGGCTGTAAGTCATACCTCAAGCTAAGTGGACAATGGGTGGCCCATGGGTTCTTTGCTCTTCATCACTGCTGTATATGATATCACTGTCTGGACCTGTTCAGTTTGAGGCCAACATCACAGATTTGCTCTCTACATAAACTAGCTTGTTTTTAAAAGGAAAAACCTTTGTCTCACTGTCAGATTGGGGCTATAGCCATATCACAAACACTGGCTCTCAGTAACACAAAGGACAATGTGAAACAATGGTTCGGCCCAGACAAATGACTTACTGCTGGAGCCGTAACTTCAACTACACCCAGATGGTGGGTTAGCAATATTCTCCTTACAGTCATAATGAGCTGTCCTTCCACTCCTCGGGGATATGTACTTTATCTGAGACTCATCTGTTAAATAATTCTTACTCCTCTTTTTAAGAAATGGAAATCCTCTTATAAAACTAGTACACGTCCTTTGCAAAAAATTGAGATGAAAGTCAAAAGCAAAAATCACTCATAATCTGATCTCCTAGGCATACATTAACATTGTAATGTCAATCTGTCTACACTTACTCCTCAGCACACACATTTATTTAACATGGAATCATACCACACATATTTTATACCTTGCTTTTTGATCTTTACAACATATGTGGACATTCTTCCATGTCAAATATAATGTAGAGGTAAACCATATTTTAATGAGTGACAGCAGCCCAGTGCATGTCGATGATTTACTCTATGCCCCACTGGCTGACGTTGAGGTTATACTTCAATATACATACTACAAATATGTACGATGTATATGGAATAAATATTTTCGTGTAAAGGCATATCACCAACTTTTAACAGAATTTAAGGTTATAACTCAGGATATGGTGACCCGAATTCATATTGCTTTGACTCAGTCATCAATGCATTTTTAAAAAAAATCACCAAAAAATTATTTAAAAGTCGTCTCACCTGTAAAAAGATGAGGAAATTTAATAGGCAATATCACAGCCTCTTTAAGAGCTTCTTTGGCTCCTTCAAGACCAGCAACATCGTTCCATTTCACATTTGGTCGCTCTATAACAATGGCACCTACAAAAAATTATGTCATCTCTAAATTAAGGAGGACTATTCCATCAAATTTAGAAGACAACATGAAACAGTGACGTTAAAGAAATGCATGATAAAATTGTCTGGAAAAGTTATACATTAAAAACCTTTTTGAAACAGTGTGAAGAGGAAGGAATTGTTAGAGAGTAGTCAGGAGGAGTCAGGAAGCTGGGGTGGGAGGCTACACAACCTAGGGTAAATCACTTAACTTTTGTATTTCCACGTCCTCACTGTGAAATGAAAATAACACCATCTGCCCAAACTACTCAGACAGGTTAGGGTGAGGATCGAGTGACATAATGAACATCAGAGTGCTTGGAAAAGCACCAAACATTACATAAATGAGTCGTAATGTTTGAATACACTGATTCTGGAGTATCCAAAGGACTTGTTCAATGAAACCGACGTACTACTACTTCTTTTAGCCAAAAGACACAGTGATCTAATGCTCTCCTCAACCACAGGAAGAACATATACTTAACAACTTTAACTGAAGACAGACAGACAGACAGACAGATGGATAGATGAAGAGAAGGGATAAGGGAGGGTGGAGGAAGGAAGAGAAGACAAGGGGATGATGGAGAAGAGAGAGAAAACATCCTTTTGTAGATTTGCAACACTTTTCTGAGATTTGCCAAATTTCCTGTTTGGCTTCTAAACAGACCTATTTGCAACTTTTGTACATTAACAAAGCTACTTAAATGATTTCATTTTTGAACAAATACATTCAAAAGCCACTGCAATTATTGCAGTTAAGAGTCTACAAAATACTTCTTTTACTATAGCTTATTGGCAAAACTTTCTAGTTATCTTTTATCAAAAGCTTTTCCAATTTTCCAGTATACAGAAAAGTCCTCAACTACAAACTACTAAGCAGCCTGTTCTAAGGTGATGTGTAATTGTTTTAAGTATAACGAGATATCACCACTTACACAATCTACTGATTACCCATGAAATTAGTTTTATGGGTATTTCTTCTCGTGAGGAAAGATCATCTATTTATTCTAAGAGTAATTATGCTCTGCAACTTACTTCCCTTCTTTAAATTATGAAAATCTTTAGCTATAGGTGAAAATTAAATGAAACCATAAACACCTTTTTTCATCTGAAAGGTCAGACTAAGTATAAATTAAGAAAAAAGCCAATTCGCTTTCTTGTCTACATTCCATTCAGATTAACAACCCTACACAAGAAAACACTTGCATCATCTGATAGGATTTTGTTTCAGTTAAACAAAAGTAAATTTACTTCATATACAAGTGTCATCTGATGAGTAAACATTTTTGCTATAAATTTTCTAAATATGTCATAATTTATCTTCACAGTGAACTAATACTTTTCTCCTTAAGAGTTTAAAGGTGACTTTGGAATGTTTTGTAATGAAAGATTATTTAAGAAAAGTAGTACTAATTACTAGATATTGCTTAATGGTTTGTAAAATTACAAAGGGGGGGAGAGATTATTGGAGAATAAAAGCCAAACAATTTGATTGTTTCCAATTACATAAATTTGTCAAGTCTTTGACTACGCTATTACACGAATATGTTATCTAACCTCAAAAAAAAGCCACTGAATATCAAATTTAGCTAACAGAAAAATCATAAACTTTTTAATTTTAACAATCAAATATTACATTTAATGTCATAACTTAAAACGGAAGTAAAAAATTTAAAATACTGTTTCAGGAAAAAAGAGTAAAGATTCAAAAAAGGATAATATACAATGAAATCCATCAGCAAACCATTAAATTAAAGGATGGAAAAAAGGGACTTTCAGAATATGAAAGGCTAGGACTCCTTTCATAGTGTACTTCATCCTGAAATTCCAAATAAATTTCCTCATTTAAATGTCTCAAGCATTTCTATTTTTATATATTTCTGGTCCTTATCATTACTGATTTTTAAAGAAAAATATTCTTACTAAAAATCTTTTCAAAATCAAAAAATACAATCCGATTTTTCTTTGGCAGACAGGGCCAGAGAGAAGGGGAACAAAAGCAAAAGAACAGACAGAAAACAGCTTTTTGCCTTACCACTGAAATAAGGCGAGCTGGCACGGACCACTGGGTTGCCCATGAACACTTACTGAGTACAAAGTGTATGCGCACACTACCCCAGGCAGTGGTGGTGCAGCCGTGGAAACTCAGTTTCTGCCCTTGGACTACATCCACCATTGAAGAAACGTAAAAATATTCTCATTAACTGTAGTGTTTTCAAGACACTATCCTTATAGGATTCTCCTGTACATGCCAGTGGGGTTGGTAAGAGAGAAATATTACCAAAACGAAGAGACTAGTATAGGAAGGTTAAAGGTCTCGCCAAGCTAGGTATATCCACCCTTCACTACCCAAGGCTGAGCCTACATAACAGAAACCCTTCCCAGTTATGTATTCTATTCGGCAAGGTTCAGATTAACAAAATACACACTACCAATGACTGAGCATAAAATTCACTTGAAAAATCATTAGCTAACATCCTAAAGAACAATCAAACCCAGTAACTAAAGAAACCAGCAATTAAATAGATGGCTTTTTAGATACTCAGAGCTACCATTTATTGAGTCCCTAGAATTTGTCAGATATAATATTAGGCATTTTTACATTGTGATTCATTTTTTATAGCCCCGAAAGGAAGATAGTATTAATTTCCATTTTAGAGCTGGGGTCTCAGACTCTGAGAGGTTAAGGAACCTGCTCAAGATGAGACAGCTTTTAAGTAGCCGATCCTAGAATGAAATCTGGATCTGAACAGAGCCAAAATCTATGCCCCCTCCATCATGCCACTACACTATAGCAGAGAATGAAAGGGCTTTTATAGATGTGAAAGTTAAAAACAGAAAGGAGAAAGAGATAAATGTAATTGGGAACACTGAAATAGGATAAAAACGATGAGGAAGAGCAGGTAGGAAACACGAAATAAACCATCAATGAATAAGCTACCACAGCAGCAATAAAAGCCAAGTGTGAGTCTTAATTCATTCTGTTCCTGACAGTTAGAAAATTTTCATACCATCAGATTTCATAGTGTGTTAATAGTATAAATGCTACCTTCTCTAAAAGGGGGCAAATAAGACAAAATGAAAAAGATTAAGTTGACTGACAGATTTTTTAAGGCAGATATAAACCAAAATGATATTTTTACTGCATGAAAAAAGCCAACCCTTTAGATAACCTAGAGAGCAAATCCTATGAAAATGGTCTCAACATAGCCAGCATGAGACCACTGGGAACCAAAGCCAGTTCTTGAACCTCATTTAAATACGGGGGGGAAAAACAATTCAAATAGACAATTCGCTATGAGTTTTTTTAATAAGATAGTAAATTTAAAAATGAAATCTAAAGCAACCTTGAAGTTGATTCTGTAGTTTCTTTTTTTCAGGATCATCAGATTCTCCTTCCCCATCACTGTCATTCCTAATAAAAAAAATTTAATATATTCAAATGATCACTCATTGCTATCAAAATAAGGCAAAAATGAAGGAAAGATTAACCTAAAATATCTGTAATTTAAGTGTCAAAACAAGACATTCACATAAAAGTTATGCATATTTTATTATTTTTAAGAATATATTAAATAAACTAGTAACCAGGCATATTATCCATCAAAACGGAATCATGAACAGGAAAGGGACAAAAAGACCAGAATGAAGTCAGGAACTAGCTCCAAATTCCTATGACATACCCATGTATGTAGGAATTCATAAATGCATGCTCCACACCTCACTCCACAAAAGAGTTAAGATGAATTACAGGACAGTTGTAAACACCAACAATAAAAACAACAGGACCAGGCAAACTATATATTAGAACAAGAAGCCATAACTAGGAGGAAAAACCCAGAGTATTAATTATTTAAGGTACAAAGGTCTCTAACCCTTAGTCTGGGGGTTCCAAAGGATGGATGAAGCTTCTGATGAAAATGAACTGAGCCCAAGGAACAAGAAGATCAACCCAGACATTTCATATCTAGGAATTTATTCTGAGGAAATAATTTAAAATGAGTTCAAGGACTTGACTATAAGGATAATCATGCCCATACTGTTCACAACAGGGAAAAAAATCAGAAATAACGTATGTTCAATTATAGGGACTGGCATACAATAGAATACACTGAAATCTCTCAAAACAATGTTGTAGAAATATTTTATTAGAAGATGTTCATGATACAAGGTTGAATGAAAAAATGACCAAGAAAAAATACAGCATTACATCATTTTTTACATGTAAGACATAGAGGGAGATAAAAAGCTGGACAGATTTTATCCCCAAATGGGATTGCCTTGATTTTCATGGGATGGTGGGGCTATGGGTGAGGTAGAGACTGCAAACTCATTCATTGACATCCACTCTGACCTCCTTCTACCATGCTTTCTTGCACAGCAAAGGTTGTACTTATAAAAACTGCCCTTCTGAGTCTCCCTTGAAGCTAGGGCTCCAGCTGAAACCAAAGTTCCTCCAAGAAGGTGGAAGCAACGACTGAGGTGGGGGCTGCACGCAAGATCACACCTGCTGACGAAAGCAGTGGCTTTGCCAAGGGAGCTGTGACAGAGGTCCTACTGGGAGGGAAGTCGGCAGCAGTGGGATCCCTACCAGAACAATCCTGGTGGAGTTGGGCGTTTCTCCTAGCAATACGGAATCCAAGCTTGATTCTCCAGCTACCAAAGTCTGTAAGGTAATACCTTACAATAAATCCCTTTTTGCTTAAAGTAGCCCAGGTGGGTCCTGCTATTCAATACAAGAGAACTGGCACCCCCGCTGCTAGGTAGCCATCTCAGGAGGGAACACTACAGGGTCTTCAAGCAAGACTGGAAGAGCCTCAACGCACAGGGAGGAGAGGACGTTTCTGCTGGGAAGGGAGTCTCGGGGAGAGCTGGGGATTCAGGCACTAGAGGTCAACTGAATTCTTCCCAATAGTTTCATTTCAACTTTAGAGTCCCAGTCTTCCAATAAATGTCCCAATTTTCACATAGGAAACCTGGTGAAGTGGAACCTATGTTGAAATTCAATAATCCACAAGATCAGCTAGGGTCTGATTTTTGTTATGTCAGTGCTGTAGCTGCAGAAGATAAAATAGCCTTGGTGTCACAGGAACTCCTGGGCCCTGACCATGTCTTGAACAAAGAATATAAAACCTTGAGCTTATAATTTTCTTCAAACTCTCCCATGTAGTTTGAAGTAGCCAGTCAACTCTAGTTCTTACATTCCTCATAGTCTTCAAAATGGCCTATGGTAGTAGCCACAAAGCCCCCAAAGCACTGTCTTCAAGGCACTCTACTTCTGGTGACCCACAGGGGGTCAGCTAAGTCACCTTGTTCCACTGGGTCCCCTGAAATCTGAGTATCACATCATCTAAAGCTAATCAGAACCTCCTGTCCTCAAATCCAACCAGGTCAGTAACTCTATCCCGCAGTCTCATTTTCTTAGAGTGTGTCATCACCTGGAACCATTTCTGGCACCAATCAGTAGAATGGTCATAGGATCTGGGTACAATATGCTCCCACTGGCATGCACATATTAGGTGATGAATAAACAAATTTTGCATCTGTAAGTGACATATTCCCCATCTAGGAAGACATTCCAAAAGTGGGGTTTGACGTTTATAAATTATGCTGTGTTGCTTTACAATGACAAAATAAAAGCAAATCTAATGCAAAGCCACACTGAAAAACTTTACATAAGATATCCCCCAAAATTATTTACATTATTGGAATTATTTTTCATTTTGTCCAATGTGGTTAGTACTAAGAGTCAACAGTACTAGTCAAAGATTTAGTTCATGGATCACTCCCACAATTTTTAAACTTCAATATTACATAATGGCTAGAGGGTAAAGAATTGAGTACCATTCCTACAAATGTTTTTTCCTACTACTACCAAGTGGCCATGGAGGGTCAGTTGAGTTATATCATCCCCTAAGCTTGATAAACCAGGGGTTGGCAAACTTTCTCTGTAAAGGACCAGACAGTAAATATTTTAGGTTTTGTGTGCTATACAATTTCTGTTGCGATTATCCAACTTTCTTGTTGTAGCACAAAAGCAGCCAGAGACGATCCACCGATGAGACGTAAACGAATGGGTGAGGTGGCTGTGCTCCGATAAAACTTGATTTACAAAAAGAAGCAGCAGGTCAAATTTGGCCTATGAGTCATGGCTTGCCAACACCCAGTTTAAACAAAAGAAATTTATTTCACAAATTAAATTAAATTTTATCTTTTAATTAGATACAATAAAATCTAACACTCTGAAATACATACCCCTTCTCATCAGCTGGACTCGGCTGTCCCTCTTTCACTGGCTTCTGTGGTTTTTTCTCTTTCTTTTTCAGGTACTCCTTTAGTTTTTCTGCTCTATCAAGATATTCTGTACACTTTGCCCTGATACTCTGCTTGGCTTTATCACCCTGTGCTTCATCTATTGAAGGGAGATGAGAGAGATTTTTTCATTAGTATTACACAGACAGGTTTAAACTCTCACATGTATTTTTTAAACAAGGAAAATGTGTTTTGGGGGCGGGAGGAAGATCATCTCTAGCTCACTGGAACCAATGATTCTCAATTCTTCTCTATTCTTCCTCTAGCAGGGTAGGAGGCCACTGGTGGGTGTGAGTCAGAAACAGATCTCAGCAAGACACTAGGATATTTGAAGTTAATGCTAAATAATGAGAAGAAATTATTTAATATTCTGTGGCTTTCATACTCTTCCCTTACGTTTTGCACACTTGAAAAATGCTTGTCATACAAAATCAATTACAAGACAGAAATAAACAAAGCAATATTAACTATTTTCATTGAGGTCTACATGAGCTTCATTTCAGAGTATAAAAAGCGATAGGAATCCCATATGCATACCATCAGTATAGTAATTTTACTGCATGAGGGCCCCTGGGAGGGTTGTTTCAAAGCAGACTTCAGCAATATACGCAGTGCGTGGGATTACCCCACACATCTGATATGTTATGATTCATTCTCAGTTTTACTTTAATTTGACAGAAAAATCTCAAAATTAAATGGAGAAGCTCAAAAGAAAATGCTACACTATCCAACTGCTAAAATTTTTATTTAAAAATAACTTTAAGTTTACCAGAAAGACATCTTTTTTAACGTTTTATTTCACCTATGTTCAGCATTAGGTTTAAGATATACAAAGGCAGGAATTTTTACCCATTTTCCCCTCACTGCTGTATCACAGGGCCTAGAACACAGTCTGGCGCATGGTAAACACTCAATACATATTTGGAAAATACACACACAAAATGTTTCCTGACCTATTTTTAAAATAGACTATTTTCACACAGGTGCTTAGAAAACAAAGAAGTTCAGATTACATAATCTGGGTACATTATGAATAAAATAAAAACTTATTTCCATTGACTACATGACATTTTAATATGTTTAGGCGTACAAAGTAATAACTATGATATCTGTGCACATTTGTTAGCTGAGTACCTAAAACTTGTCTAGCTGAGTACTAGAAAGCCAGTGGAGTTTTTTTTTTTTTTTTGCAAATTGACGGTTTACAATTTTCTGGCATTGTATTTCAATTTTTATGAATGGAATAGAATAATTTTTTCTTTTAGTGTTTTTAAATAAAAACAAACTATAGCCTTACATTTAACTACGTGGAGAAAATACTGCACAGCATGTTGGTAGAGCTGAAGGGCTTCCTCATAGTTCCCAGCTTTGTCTTCCTGGGCTGCTTTGCTAGCAAGATCTATTGCCTTCTGTTTGAAAGGAGGCAAAGTCATACCATCAAAATCAAAGCACAAGCATACATTTGAAATAAATAATCATATGGAAAGTTTTTTTTAATAAAATCAACTTTAAAATAAACCCATCTTTTTTTCTAAGTCACAATAGCATTTTATCATAAATTATAACTATTTATAAATTACAAGTTACATCTGTTACGGGTAAATGCTATCTGAATATGACATTATCTAGTACTAATCACTAAGATTCTCACATCATTTTCACTCAACAAAAGTCAAGCTTAGGGCTAGTAAGGAATAAGTGAATACCTGAAAATTCAAGTTAAGATGCATTTAGAGAAATTCTGAAAAATCCAATGCTGCTATATCTAAAGCATGCAACAACAGTAACATGTAAATAGTAACATGTAAATCCCCCCTTCAGAAGGAATGGGGCAATGAAATATCAAGAATTGGAAAAATACCCAAATCTTTTAACCCAGTAATGAACTAAAAGGTTTATGAGCAAAGACAGTAACCAGAAAGGTGTTTACAAAAACCAACCGTGGTACCTTTAATTTTAAACACCAAAAAGATGTCACCAAATGGAATAGTACAGGCTCATTAAAATACTATTAGGAAACATTTGTAATGACATGGAAAATGTTTATAACGGAAGTTTTTTAAAAGCAGGATACAATTTTTCTACGTACCACAAGTTCAACTATTCGAAACAACAGTAAAAAAAAGAAAAAGCACAGGAAGAAGATGGGGAGGAAACTGAACAGAGTTTATTTTTGATAAGACAATTTTTTCATTTTCTACTTTTTCACATCTTCTGAAAACATCCATAAGGAACATGGACTACGTCTGTAGTCCTAAAAAAACAAACTCCCAGAAATAGATCTATACAAATACGTCCAAGTGATTTTTGACAAAGATGCAAAAGCAAGTCAACCGTGGTAGGATAGGCTTTTTAAGAAATGTCCCCCATATCCATTGCAGCATTATTTACAATAGTTAAGATATGGAAACAACATAAGTGTCCACTGATGGACAAATGGATAAAGATGTGGTATAGGTATATAGTGGAATACTACTCAGCCATAAAAAAGAATGGAATCTTGCAATCTGTGACAATATGAATGGACCTTGAGGGTATTATGCTAAGTGCAATAAGTCACATGGAGAAAGACAAATACTCATTTCACTCATATGTGGAATCTAAAGAAAACAAAACAAATGAACATCAAAATAAAAACAAAAATAAACTCACAGATACAGAGAACAGATTGATGATTACCAATGGGGAAGGAGATTGCGGGGAGGGCAAAATGGGTGAAGGGGTGTCAACTGTATGGTGATGGATGGTAACTAGACTTCTGGTGTGGATCACTTTGCAGTGTATACAGATGTCGAATTATAATGTACATTTGAAACTTACATAACGGTATACATCAATTTTACCTCAATTAAAAAAAATTGTAGGAGCTAATGGACATCCATAAGCCAGGGCAGGAGGTAAAAAAAGAGAACCTTAACCTAAACCTCAGAGTTTGTATAAAAATTAACTCAAAATGGATCATGGACTTAAAAAATCTCCAGCATCTAGGGCTAGGCAAAGAAAGAGTTCTTAGACTTGACATCAAAATCACAACATATAAAAGGAAAAAATGTAAATTGGACCTCGTCAAACTTAAAAACTTTTGGTTTGTAAAAAATCCTATTAGAAGGATGAAAACTCAAGCTACAACCTGGAAGAAATATTTGCAAACCACACATCCAGCAACGGAAAAGTATCTGGAATATATTAAAATCTCTCAAAACTCAAACTAAAAAGGAATCCAAGCAGGAAATGGGCTAAAGACATGAATAGACATTTTACCAAAGAGGATATACAGATGGCAAATATGCACATGAAAAGATGTTCAACATCATCAGCCAGGAGGGAAATGCAAAGTAAAACCACAATGAGATGCCACTACAGGTCCATCAGACTGGCTAAGATAAAACGGTGCCAATACCAAAAGCTGGTGAGGATACAGAGACTGGGATCACACATTGCTGGTAGGATGTAAAACGGCACAGCTACTCTGGGAAACTGGTTTGTTTGTTTTTTACAAACCTAAACATGCAACTACCATCTGAACCAGCAAATGCACTGTTGGGCACTTCTCTCAAAGCAATAAAGACTCATGTTCACACAAATACTTGTACATGAATGTTCCAGATATCCTTCAGTGACTGCATGGTTAAACAAACTGGTACATCCACACCGTGGAGAATTAGTAACAAAAAGGAAAGAACTACTGAAACACACAACTTGGATGAATCTTGAGGGAATTATGCTAAGTGAAAAGAACCAATCCCAAAAGGTTACACAGTGTATGATTCCATTTATATAACCTTCTCAAAGTGACAAAACCAGAGATGGAGAACAGATTAGTATTGTCAGGGGTTAGGGATGGCAGAGGGAAGAGAAAGAGCTGACTGTGGTTATAGAAGGGCAACAGGAGGGATCCCTGTGCATAGGACTATTCCGTATCAAGACTGTGGCTGGGGATATACAGGACCTCACTCATGTGACAGACCCTAAAGCCCATACAGCAATCGGTGAACGGCACACTGATGGCTTCCCATTGCAAACAATAAAACCCAAATGCTGGGTCATGGTCTGCAAGGCCTTAGGTGACCTGGGCCGTGGCATCTGGGTCTCACCTGAAACCTTCTAGTCCTCCTTCACTCAGGCAGCCTGTGCACTGTTCATCCCTCTGTCTAGACTGTTCTTCCCCAGATGGATGCATGATGGTCTCCTTTTCAGTCATAGTTCAAAGGGCAAGACCTCAGAGTGGCCCTCCCTAATGTTCTTTTCTAAAAACTGCTCTCTACTCCTGCTTTCAGCTCTCCCCTCACCCCTGCACTCTTATCCCACCATCATGTTTGTCATTATGTTTACCTATCTACCCACTTACTGGCTAGCTCCTTTAATACACAAGTAAGCTCCACACAAGGACAGGGACTTCACCTGGAGCACTGCTTTAACCCCAGAGCCTGAACAACGTCTGCCATACAATGGGTGCTCAAGAAAATTGTTGAACAAATGAAAAAAATCCCCCATTGCTTTCTCAAAATCTTCTTCCTTTTGGTTTATTCCACCTCTGTTATCTCTAACAACAATTTCTCTCCACTGGATATTTCCATCGGCACACAAACAGCCCTCCTTCAGAAATCCTTCCTTGACACTAAAACACTCTTCAGCTTAGTTCCATTTCTCTGCTACCCTTAGGAGCCCACATCTCACCAGAGCAGCCCCTACTCTCTTGCCAGTTCCTTTTTCCTCACTTACCCTCAGCCCAGCCCACCTGGGCTTCCGTCCCTTATCATATCAATAAAACTGCTTATATCCAGGTTCTCCATGATGCCAGATCCAAAGGCCAGCTCGCTCTGTCTTCTTCTAGATGTCCCGACAATACAAATGATTACTCCCATGCTGAACCTTGCCCTCTGCTGAGCTCCCAAGCAGGACTTTCCTGATTGGTTTTCCTCCCACCTCTCTGACAGCTCAGTCCCCTTCCCCATTCTGCCTCTGGTACAGGACGCTGAAATACTAAGGTTCCTCAGCATTTGGCCTAGGGTTCACTTCTTTCTGTTTACTCCCTCCCTTCGAGATCTGTTTTCAAGATTTAAGCTAATTATCTTTAGGCTGATGACTCCCAAATGTACTCAATTTTAAAATTCATCCCTCTTCTGTTTAAAAATCTTTCCAGAGGCTTGTTTCTCTGTGCGTGGGTTTTGTTTTGTTTTCTTTTGGCTTGTAGTCTCCGACTGCAATGTAAGCTCCACGAGGACAGGAGTGATGTCTGTTGTATTCGCTGTTTTATATTCCAGAGTATAGCACAGTGGCTGGCACAAGGCTGAAGGAATATACTACACAGGATCAGTAAGGATCCAGTCATTAATGTGGCAGTACAAAGGGTGGGAATAGCTGTGCTGTCCTTTTCAGATTAGGAGACCACAACATGTCCACACTAGAAAACTCTGGGAAACTGGGTAAATTCTAAAGTCACCTATCCCAGGAAGAAAGATGTCCCAGCCCATATTTGTCTAGGCTAATTCTTTCCCCTATGCTCTAGAGCCGATCCCCACCTTCCTCCTCTGATATTTACCCCATCCATGATATCCCACTCTACTGTTCTCCCCAGTCCAACCTTTCCCTTTTCTGGGGGCCTTCCTCAGCACAAAAGTAATGGAAGTCCTATCTTAGACTCATAGCCACAAAACATGAACTAAAACACACCAGCTCTCCCCAGTTCCTAGGTTCCCCTCTAGCTACTACCTTACCTCCTCACCCCCACAGCAAAGTCCCAAAGAGAACCCCAAGTTCATCTCAGGTTCTTGACTCCTCCCACAGCAATGCTTCCTGCTCCCTGACTGCCAAATCTCACACTTACCTAACGCCCCCTCTGCAGCCTTTAACCCAATCACAGACACCTGGACGCGGCCTCCTCCTCTGGCCTTCACGGCACCATTCCATCCTGGCTTTACTCTCGTCTGTGTAATGATTCTTTTCAGGCTCCCTTTTCTCTCTCCTTAAATGCCGACATGCCATAGCATTTCTGTCTTGGTCCTTGTTTTTCCTCATTCTATAAACTCTCCAAGATGCCCACAACCTCTGCTACCATCTGTCTGCTAGTAATCCCAAATCTTTATTTCCAGCCCAGCCTTCTCTCTCTAGTTCTAACACATATGTATCCAACTGCTCATTGGACATTTCCACTTGACTGTCCCCACAGGCATTTCAAATTCAAGAAGTTCCAGAGCATCCTGGCCCCAAATACGCCCCATCTCTTATAATTCCAGAACCCATTCCTACCCACTCAGCTATCCAATCTAGGAATCTAGGGGAAAACCCAGACTCCTCCTCCTCTCTCACTTTCTAAATGCAGATACAAGCCTGACTAGACTTCCTCTTCAACTGTGTCTGATCAATCCCTTCTTCTTTATTCTAATGGGTACCAAAGTATGTCGGCCCTCACCATCTCCCATCATACAGAACCCTGCCTAACTAGTCTCCCTGCTTCCAAGCTCACTAACAGTCAAGACATCCACTGTACACACATGAGAGTTTCATTCTCAAACAAAAACCTGAGCATATTACCTTCTATGACTCCCCATCTACAGCACGATGAGGACCAATCATCTATGTGTGGCACACACCACTCCTCATGATATGGCCTAACTGTGCTCATCCCCCACCTTTCACACCCAGTTCCAGTCATAACAAACTACCAAGACAATGGAGACAACTCAGTTGTCACACCTTCATATACAGTGCACTCTCCACATGGAATACCCCATGCCACTCTTTCCCTGTAAAACTCCAGCTTCTCCAAGATTCAGCAGTCATGGTGCCCCCGGCTGCAAAGCCCTCCCCAACCCTCCAGGAAGCCTATTCCTATGCTTTCTCTAGATTTCCACTGCCTCTTGCACATTCTTCCAAAGGTCACACAGTGTCCTATTAGCCACTTTATATGTCTGTTTTCATATCAGAATATAAACCCTTACAAGTCAAGGGTCATATATTTCTTTCATGTTTCCCCAAGACTTAGCAAAATGCGGGAATAGTGGACACTCAAAAAATATTTAGGACCTAGTAAACTTTGAGCTCTATGCATACTGCATTATTGGCAATTTCTCCCAACCCTCTCCAAGGTTTATTACACTTCTAGACCGAGGCGTATGTTGTTTTTTTCTGCCTGGAACGTGTCCCACTTTCGTGTCCAAGGAGGTATAATTGTGCAGTGAAAAAAAGCACAAACTTGTAAGCAGACAGACTTGGACTCAAAACTATCTCCAACGCTAAACAGCTGCATGTCTCTGGGCAAATCATAACCCTAATGAGCTTCGGCCTCTTATATGGTGAAGATGGAATATTTACCTTGAAAAGCTGTTGTGAGGATTAAATGAGATCACATCAAACACCAGGCAGACAATTCGTGTCAGGAGCTTTCACTTTATCTACACTCACATCACCTCTGCTGTGGAACATTTCTCACTTGTCCTTGAAGAGCTAAATATGCGCTAACCTCTAACTCTATTACAGCATTTATTGCATATATTATAATTTTGATTTTTAGTTATCTGCATTCCTCCATTAGATTATAAGCATCTAGCTACAGGGATTTTTGCCTTGTTCGGTGACAAACTTGTTATTTGAATATTCTTCATGCAAATTTCCTGTTAGAAAGTCGAAAAGGTTGAATGAGAAAGCGCACCTGTGAACTAACCATTAATAGAATTATAACTCAATATCTCTCCCTGTTTAACACATGCAACTATGCCTTTAATATGGGCCAATCTCTAGCTGATTCACTGAAGAACATCCAACGATCCAATTCAAATATGATGCAAACTGATTATAGAATGAAACTGCAAACCTTGCAAAGGAAAAGATATCAGTAAATGGATGAAACTTAAGTAGTAGAATGCCCAAATCACGCGCAAAGTCTTGACAACCGAAAAGCTGGTGGAGTAAAACTAGTCAGTTGACAAACCAAGAAGGATGGTGACAAGATGGGCATTTCAAAAGAAGTCACGTTTCATATCCAAAGGAACAATACTTTTAATCAAATAACCAATACTTTTTCCGAGTATGTTTACTAAAAACACCCTTTCTGAATGGGGTTACAAAAAAAGTGAAGCAGGGGCTGGCCCCGTGGCCGAGTGGTTAAGTTCGCCCGCTCTGCTGCAGGCGGCCCAGTGTTTCGTTGGTTCGAATCCTGGGCGCGGACATGGCACTGCTCATTAAACCACGCTGAGGCAGCGTCCCACATGCCACAACTAGAAGGACACACAACAAAGAATATACAACTATGTACTGGGGGGCTTTGGGGAGAAAAAGGAAAAAATAAAATCTTTAAAAAAAAAAAAAGTGAAGCAAAGATTGTTGTATCTTAGTATTTCACGCTACTCTTTTACCCCAAACTGACCTAGTGGACTGGGAATCCTCGAGGCTGTCACATTCTGAACCCCAATGAAGCCCCAGTTTCATTTTGGGGATGGGAGACACTGTTTTGGAAATTTCTCTTCTGAATGAATTCCATCCCACAGAGGTCTAAGGATTAAGTCTAAAATCTTAAGGTTCCATAATTTATGTACCAAAAAAAAAATCACTCCGTTCACTGCAGTGGGGATGGGGAGGTGGAGCCACAAACGAGTTTAAGAAGACTTTCTGATCTTACACTACATTTTGGGAGCCATAAGACAGTGCACATAAACGCATATGCTCAATGAATTGACGGATTCCTCAGATTCCAAAACTGTTCCCACGTTTATATTCACCTGACAGCTCGAAAAGACGGGCTTTGCTATACCAGCTTCAGAAACTAGGAGAGAACTAGGACCACCCTATTTTCAAGTGGTCCAGACAGTGCTTTGCAAACATTACGTTCTTTCCTCTCTCCCTTACACTACTGGAGCATCTGTGCCACTCGTTCAGAGTTCTGCCCAGTTCAGTTCAACTCAGCTGGTTTGAGAAGAAAAAAACTCCTCAACCAAAGTGAAGTCTCACGAAGGCAACCTGCCCGGGAGACCCCGGAAGCGGACGGAAAACGCCCGACCCTCCCACCCGCCGCTGGGCGCGGGCGCCACCTCCTCCGCCCCGCACCAGGGGCGCGGCCGCTTCCTCCCTCCTCCCCGCCCCCCGTCCCCCGCCCCGCGCCTCCCCTCGGCTCAGACTCTCCAGGGGGCGGGAGAAGAGCAGTGATACCTGGAGGTTGGTCGAGGTGGATGCCATGGCGGAGATACGAGGCGGTTCCCGGGGGAGGAAGGAGGGCAGAGGAGGCCAACAGGGGCCACGTCGAGTCGCGCCCGGTGTTGCCCCAAATGTGCGCAGGCCACTGGCTCTGGGACCCCGAGCGACGGCCTCCCTTTCGGAACTTGTTCCCAAACAACACTACACTCTCAGAGCCACCCGACCCTTTTCCGCAAAACTTCCGCAATACCCAGCCCCTCCGGGCTCTAGTCCCTCCTCTGGCACCAGCACTTCCGCTGTCGTCATCAGTACGCGCGATAGCCAGTCCCCAGCCTTCCCGGTCTCGCCTCAGTCTGGGGCCTCGCGATGCCGGGAGAGATGGCGCTGGAGCTGGCGGAAGTTGTACTGGGCGCAGGCGCATTGCGGCTCCGGCCTTGGGTCTGGGTGGCTGCGGTCAGCTGAGGATTGTTCCTCTTTTTTTCTTTTTCCGGCTGTCTTAACGCTTTGAGATGAGTTATTGGCCTTGGCTCATTTCGCTCCAGGTCATGGAGCATGCTTTGTCGCTCTAATGGTTTTTGAGTAAAAAAAGACATCCCGTCTTCTAGACCCACCGTTTGGACCCGTTACTGTGCTTTATTCACCCCATTTCCTCCTTTGTAAACTGGGGGTAATTACAGTCTCCCTCTGGGTCGTGAAGAATGCTCACAGTGCGCGATTAGGCGCATAGCACAGTGATTGGCGAACAGTAAGATCTCAGTACGCGGCAGCGCTTGTTACTGCTCGCGCTTCACACTTCATCCAACAAGCCTTTTCCCCTGGTCATTGTCATGGCTCTGTGAGGCCCTGAGAATATTAATATGTGTATGGCTGCTGCCTTCGAGACCTTATGGTTGGGTGGGGAAGCAGACTCCTGAACATAAGAATCCTGTACATCAGGTATCATTTGTTCCAGTTATAGTTACAAGGAAGATGAGTAGCTTGAGAGGTTAAGTGCTTTATAGATCACATAAATGAGGGATTAGTGGCAGAACTAAAATAAGACCTTTCCTCAACCTTTCTATTGTGTGCAGCCACAATCCTCTTTTTCTTTTTCCTTTTGTAGTGAAGCTTCTCAAAGGAAGCAAAATAGGTGTTTACTCATTCCACTCCCTGATTCTTTCCAATCATCTGGCATCTCCTCAAGAAAGTACTCCTCCTTATTTGGTATTGTCAACTACTGAGTTCTTGAAATCTCTTCTGTATAGTGTCCTAAAGTTGTTTTCTCTATCTCCTCCTCTGTCTCCCCTTCTTACTTCTAAGGGCAGAATTTCCGCAAGAATCCCATGTCCTGTTCTCTCTCACTACTCAGTCTTGGCTCATCTTATCTGCTTCCTGGGCTTCAGCTATCAGTAGAATAGAAATGGCTTCAAATCTAAATCTCTGGGCCCACCCTGTCCTCTTGATGCAGGCTGGTGAGCTGAGGAGTCAAATTGGACTCTCAAGGTCTGGTAGTCTCCTTTCTTCAGAGAATAGCATGGAGTAGCAGGGGGATGGGACCCATGGGCAGTAAAGAGCTGCAATGGGTTGAGGGTAGGGCTAAATTTATAAGGCATAGGTATGTGAGTTATTTCTTTAGAAGACAAAGGAAAGACCATGTAAAAATGTTGTTAAAAAGGTATCAGGGCAGGTGGGGTCTGGTTATCAGGTGATCCTATAACTTTGGATACAAGTCAGGTCGAATTGATGAGGATTTTTAGGCTGCTTAATTTTAAAATGGCTTATGATGAGGATTTTTAGGCTGGTTAGTTTTAAAACTACAGATGAGATTCAGGCTCCAAGGAGTGGAATTTGTTTGCCCCTTTGTTGGGAAACATTTACATTTCTAAGGGAAACCTCTATCTGTGAAGATGCCTCCCTCTCTGTGCCAGGAAGAAGGGGGGATGGTCTTATCTCTAGAAGCTCTTAATCAATGCCAGAGGCAAGAACTTAAGTTGGTTGCTGTCTGGCAATTTCATGTAACTGGTTTAGGGTGGTGGCATCTAACCTTTCTAACCTTTACTTAATCCGATTTGATTCTTGTCTAAAAGTCATGGGATCACCCAATGACCAGACCCCACCTGCACTGATACCATTTTAACTTTTTTGCATGTTCTTTCCTTTGTCTTGTAAAGAGATGAATCATATACCTATGCCTTAAATTTAGCCCTAACCCTCAACTCGGGGCAGCAGCAGGAGCTCTGACTGCCTGTGGGTCCTGTCCCCACGCACCAGCTCTGCCTGCCCATGGGTCCTGTCCCCATGCCAGCGGGGGCAGCAGAAGCGGCAGCAGCAGAAGCTCTGACTGCCCATGGGTCCTGTCCCCATGCTATTCCACACTATTCTCTAAATAAAAGAGCACTACTGCCAGATCTTGAGAGTCTAAGAAATCTTTCTTTCGACTCCTCGGCTCACCGACCCCGCATCAGAATCAAGTCAGGATGTCCTATGCTTCTTGGAGGATGATATAGATCGGCATGTAGGGCAGGACGCCCTGGCCTTCTCTCCCTGGGGCAGCCTTGATCCTCATCACTCTGCCCAGCATTTACAACTACCTCCTACAGATCTCCTACAGATCTCCAAAAACCACAGGATTTCCCACAAGACAAATTCAACACATTTAAAGCCAAATTAATTATCTTCTACCCCAAACTTCCTTCTCTGGTCTCTCCTTCTCAGAATGATATCACTAAATCTCTGTCATCAGGCTGAAAGCTCAAAGCTCTGTTTCTGCCTCATCTACCAATGCCCCTTCCCACCCCCTGTTCCCTTCCAGTTATTGATAAAATACTGTAGGGACTCCAACCATTAGAATGTCAGCACATAATAGACACAATAAATATTAAGCTGTTTAACTGAGCTGCTTAAAATGTGTCTGGTTCCTTGTGACTGTCAAACTTGATTTTGCCTGAAGATACAACCAGACTCCGATTTACCTTTCAATTCAATCCCTAAAGGCTTACTGAACACCTACTAAACATAAGTCTACAGGCATTAGGAAACTACAAACATGAATAAGATACGGTCTTTGCCATTTAGGAGTTTACAATTTAGTGGAAGACACAGACACATAATAGTGAAAAGAGAATTCACTGAGATATTTATTGAGTACCACCATGTGCCAGGCTGTTTTAGATGCTGAATATGAACCAAACAGTCAAAACCCCCTCTTTTATCACCAATAATAAGCATGTTGATACTATATACACCCTAGCATGCAATGAGAAGGGTTTCATCTGCAGTGTTCTCAAAAATCCATAACCTCATTCTAATCATGAGAAAACACCAGAAAAACACCAATTGAGGTTTTTTCTACTTTACAAAATACCTAACCAGTGCTCTTCCAAAATGTCAATCATGAAAGAAAAAAGACTGAGAAATTCACAAATTGCAGGAGACTAAGTAGATGTAACCACCAAATGCAATATGGGATTTTGGATTGGATCCTGGAACAGAAAAAGGGCAGTGGGAAAATGGATAAAAAGCCACATAAAGTCTGTATTTTAGCTAACAGTATTGTACCGATGCTAATTTCTTAGTTTGATAAATATACCATGGTTATTTAAGATGTCAACAGAAGGGGAAGTTGGATGAAGAGTTTACGGGTGAAGAGTCTATATCTTTGCAACTCTTTGGTAAGCATCATTTAAAATATAAGTTAAAAAAATTCCCGTCCTTTGGGAGCTTACATTCTAGTGGAGTAGAAACTTTTTACCTTTTATGTGTGTGAGATAGTAGAAAATATATATTAATCTTTGTCCCCGGTTCCTGGCACAGAGCTCCTGAACCTGACAAATTGAAATGGCAAGCGATAGGATATATTGGAGTATGTGAGGAAGCCATTTGGTATAAACCTAATTCGGCCTGACTTTGTTTTTTCCAAAAGGGCCTGACTGTGGCCACTGAGCATGCATTGTATATCTGCTTAGATATTTTGAGATAAAGATGCAACTTCCCTCCCCCTCCCAATGTTGGCATCTCCTTAAAGATTAAGCATCTTTCTTTAGTCTGGGAACTGATTGCAGCACTCATCTGTGACCACCCAGCTCGAGGCAACAGACCTGCCACCCTGCGGGGTTCACCAAGACAGCAGACCTATCTGCTGTTTCCATCAATCGCTGTGCTGACAGAGCAGCCTCCTGACTATTGTAAAAGGGACGTTTCCATCATATGTGAAACATCCTCTTTGAGGGTATGTAACCTCCCTGTATACCCCTACTTCTTTGGAGTGCTCTGTTCCTTTGTGGAAAGACTCTCTTGGGTTATAATCCTCAGATTTCAGCTCAGAATAAACTCACCCAAATTTTCATTTATAGATCGGTTATGGATTATTTTCGTCGACAAACCCTTGTCACTTCCTGGGTAATAAGCATGATTTGTTCTATTGAGATGACTCTGAGTGGCCTCCTGCATGGCTCCTGGATGGGGGCTGGTCACCAGAAAGACCAAGCCATGATTAGAAGCTTGGAAGTTTCAGCCCTGGCCCCCATTCTTTTGAGAAGGGGGAAAGGCTGAAAATGGAGTTAATGATCCATCATGCCTATGTGATGAAGCCTCCATAAAATCGCAAAAGTACAGGATTCAGAGAGTTTCTGGTTTGGTGAACAAGTGGAGGTGCTGGAGAATGGTGCACCCAGAGAGGGCATGGAAGCTCTGTGCCCCTTCCTAGAATCCTTTGCCCTGCACATCACTTCCATCTGCATGTTCAACTATATTCTTTTATAATAAACTGGCAAAAGTAAGTAAAATGTTTTTTCTGAGTTTTGCAAGCCACTCCAGCAAATTAATTGAACATGAGGAGGAGGTTGTTGGAACCTCTGATCTATAGCTGGTTGGTCAGAAGCCCAAGTCACATCCTTGGCTTCCAACTGGCCTCTGAAGTGTGTGTGTGTGTGTGTCAGGGGGTGGGTAGCAGGCTTGTGGGACTGAGCCCTTAACCTGTGGTATCTGATGCTATCTCCAGGTAGACAGTGTCAGAATTGAATTAAATTGTAGGACACCTGGCTGATTTGCAGAGAATTGCTTGGTGTGGGGAAAAACCTCCATATATTTGGTGACCACAACGTCAGAAGTGAAGTGTTCTCTGTGAAGGTAAAGGAGACACACAGGGAATAAAGACAGAGTAGGGAAGAACTGGGTTTACAAAGTACTTTCACATATATTATTTCTTAATTCCGTGAAGTAGATCTTATGTATCTTGACTTTACACATGAGGAAACTAAGCCTCAGAGAGACAGAAGTTCTCCAATCCATACAGCTCTGAAGTGGCAGAGCTGGAGTTTGAACCCAGGTCACCTGACTTCAAGTCCCAATGTCAGAAGACAGTGACAAGTGCTAGAAGAGAGGCAGGTTGCACTGTGGTGCCACAGAAGAGAGAATGCTTAATTTGGAATGAGTGGTTAGGAATTTCTCAGGGAAGGTGTGAGTTAAATTGAATATTAAAGTCTTAAACTTATTTTGACAGAGGCTAGTCCATTTCAGGCAATGGAAAGGCATGAATAAAGGCATAAAGAGTAAAATATATGACATCTTTGAGAGATGGCTGGAATGTAGGGAGTACGGGGAGCTGTGGAGGAAGGAGTGGCAGGGGAAGAAGCTAAAAATGCACCAATTGACACTGCCAGGGGCTCAAGGCTTTGACTGATAAGGAGTTTGGACTTTGTTCTGTAGGGAGTAAGGACTCATTGAAAGGTTTCCTCCTCCCTTTCTGCCATCCGTTCTCCCTCCCTTCCTCCCTAACTTTCTTCCTTTTTGAAGAAACTAGAGTAGATTGTAGAGTCCTGATTTGGCCATATATTGGTTTTATGAAGATGAATCTTGCAGTTCTTTGCGGAATGAACCAAGGAGAGAGAGAGAGGAGGCAGGAAGATCAAGTAGGAGGTGTAGGGAATCATAATGGGCCACCTCAAAATGTGTCTCTTTGCTTTGCCTTGATTATTTTTAAGAACAAAAGACTCTGAAAATAACTTTGACCTTCCCCCAAACTGCCTAAAAGAAATTTAAGATAAAGGCCTGTCCCCAGGAGAGGCCATCACCATAGATAACTCTGGATATCGGTAGACTGGGAGGATCCTTGCTAAGCCCACTCTTGTTGAAGTTGTATTTACCAAACTTTTGCTTTTCCATTTCCATGTGAATTTTCTTAGTTCCCTTTGAAGTCCCAAACTACTACCCCCAACATCCTCCATTGTCTCTAGCTGAAGATGGTATTTAAGATGAGGACCTCTGCATTTTGGTAAGTTGCTCAGTTTTCCTGAGCGTCTCTCGTGTATACATGTTATACTGTTGTTTTTTATTTTCTCCAGTTATTCTGTCTCACATGAATTTTAATTTGTAGCCCAGCCTGAAGGACCCAGAGGGTAGAGGATATGTCTCCCTCCCCTACAGAGGCTACTGCAGCAGTGTTAACATTTTGGAAAATGGCATGCAGTCAAACAGCATATTCCCCACTCCTGAAGCACGGCCCCTATTTGGTGAATACATCCTCTCTCCCTCAGCTGCTTTCACCAATTCAACCTGTTAAAATCATACCTATTCTTCAAGTGTTAGTTCCCATGTCAGTTCCTCAAGAAAACTTCAAAACCTCCCTGAACTTGCATAGCCCTTGGACCTCGAATTGTTCTTGGATAATGCAGGCTAAGTGCCTAATACAGTGCCTGGAGCACAGCAGATACTCAAAAATTGTTAGCCTCACCCACAGTGTTCTTCCTTTCCAGACTGTAAAATCACCAAGGGCTAAGACTTCATCTTATTCATTTTTGTAGTCTCCTCTGTGCCCTCACTCCGCACATGTACACACAGAGTATGTGCTTAAACAGCCAAGGTTTGTTGAACAAAATGAAGTCTCCCTACTCACGATCAAGGACTTCGGAGATTAGGGAGCTCAGCTGGCTCTGAGTTGCCATTTGTGTATTCAGCCTCAACAGGGTCTCTTGTCCAGCCCATCCAGGACAGAATCCATCTCACTCAGACTACCTTAAAGGAAATGCATAATATTAAAGCCCTCACAGCATGCCCTGCACAGCCACTCACGTCCACCCAGAAGTCAAGTCTCTGCTTGTTGAGTCACCAGCTCCCTCCCTGACGTGGAACATAACTATCCGGAAGACAAAGTGCTGACAGCATTGATCATATAAAGGAAGTGACTCGGGCAGTTCTCAGGCAGGAAACCTGTGCCATATCGGGCAGCAAACATTCTGAATGTGCTCAGTAATCCTGGAGGCCCCACCCTTTCTCATTTATTGCTATTTGCTTTATTCATATGAAGCCACAGAGAGCTTCCGGACTGATAAGTGGGTTTGGGAACCAACATGTCAAGGTCAGTCAGCATGTGAGGGAAGGGGTGTCCGTTGAAGCATCCATTCATTATTGTTGATTACCTACCAGCAAATAAGCTGTAAGGCATTAGCACAGAAGAAAAGATGAGGTGTGACAAATAGAACGGACAAGCAATAGGATGTATTGGAATATATGAGGAAGCCATTTGGTGTAAACCAAAATTGGCCTTACTTTGTTTTTCCAAAAGGGCCTGACATGGCCATTGGGCATGCATCGTATATCTGCTTAAGGATTTGCTATGTCCCAAAGACAAGAAGAAATGCCCTTAAGATAAAGGTGCAACTTCCCAGTACACTGGCATTTCCCTAAGGATAAGCATCTCTCCCTAGGCTAGGAACTGATTGCTGTGCTCACCTGTGACCACCTAGCTTGAGACAACAGAACTGTCACCCTGCTGTGTTCAATGAGACAGCAGACCTACTACCTGCTGTGCCCATCAATCACTGTGCCAACAGGGCAGTCTCCTGACTATTATAAAAGGGACATTTCAATCATATGTGAAACATCCTCTTTCAGGATATATAACCACTCTGTACACCCCACTTCTTTGGTGCCCTTCCTTCCTTCAGAAAGGAAGGCGCTGGGCTATGGTCCTCACATTTTGGCTCAGAATAAACTCACTCAAATTTTCATTTATAGATTGGTTGTGGATTATTTTCATGTACAGGTGCTTAACGTCCAGAAGTCTGCAGGCTAACACCATCATCCCCCTGACTGTGAATACTTGGAGCATGGATAATGCAGTTATAAAGAATCGATCTCAAATACTTTTCCCCATTCCTGCTCAAGCTGTCTTTTCCTGGCCAGTTTTCTCCAGGAATGCCTCCTTTGCTCCTGTGCCAGATCCAGTATTCATCAGTTGTGGCTGATAGTGTTCTACTTGTTGAAGGAAGGCTAAAAATATTTGATCTCTTCCCCAAACTCTCTTTTTTCCCTGCTCAGAGAGTATCAGGTATGAGCTAAATTTTTGCAGTTTTTTCCCTCTTTCAAGGCCCTCAAGCTAATTACAATTAAGTGATCTTTGCCAATACAATGGGAAAAGTAGCATTATATATAAGATGATAAAGATCTTAGATATATTCTCTGATATATTTACAGATAGAATGACTTGCTGCATAACAATGCAGTGCAGGGGCGGGTAGGTTGGGAGTGTGTGTGTGTGTGTGTGTGTGTGTGTGTGTAGTATGGATGAAACAAGAGTGGCCATGAGCTGATGACCTGATGACTATTGTGCCTGGGAATGGGTTCAGCGTGGAGGTGGGTGTTCATTGAACCAATCTCTCTACTTTTCTGTATGTTTGAAATTCTTCACAATAAGAGGTTTTAAAAAAATTATATTTCCCTATTTGTGTTGAACTTTATTCAAATTCATTGTCCAATTTTCTGTTGCGGTGTTCATCTTTCTCTTAATGATTTATTAAGGTCTCTTGTATGTTAAGGACGTTCTTCTTTTGTTATACGTGTTGCAAATATTTTCCTATTTTATTCTTTTGGTTGTTACTTTTTTTGGCATGAAAATGTAAGTTTCAACATAGTTTATCATTCTTTTCCTTTTCTTTTGCTATGTTTGGAAAGACTTTATCCACTGCTAGATTATTTAAAACAACAATAATACATCTGTATCTTCTTCCATTACTTTCAAGCCTTCATTGTTGCATTTAAATCTTTGACCTCTCTGGAATTTATTCGGGTGTAACAATTAAGGTCAGGATCTAGCTTTGTCGCTTTACTTTTATTTATTCCAAATTGTCCCAATATTATTTAGTCAATTGTCCCAATATTATTTATTTAATACCCATCTTTTCTCCACTCATTTGAAAGGCTACCTTTATTATATACCAATTTCTCAAAGGATTTGTATGAAATCATGATTCTGTCTTAACTATTTCTTTTCACCGCCTCTTCTTATGCCAGAAAGACTGTTTTTATTACAGTAGCTTTATAAAACATTTCAGTATCTTGTGGAACTGCCCAATTCATTCTAAGCAGAATGGAAAATCAGTCAAGGACTCAGGCACCACTGTTACAATGCCTGGTTCAAATCCTGGCTCTAGGGGCTGGCTCGGTGGCATAGTGGTTAAGTTCGCATGCTCTGCTTCAGCAGCCCAGAGTTTGAGGGGTTCGGATCTGGGGCATGGACATTCACACTGCTCATCAAGCCATGCTGTGGCAGTGTCCCACGTACAAAGTAGTGGAAGATTGGCACAGATGTTAGCTCAGTGACAATCTTCCTTAAGCAAAAAGAGGAAGATTGGCAACATATGTTAGCATAGGGCCGATCTTCCTCACCAAAACAACAACAACAACAACAAATCTTGGCTCTGGCAAGTATTAGGGAGTTACTTCATCTCTCCAAGCTGCTGTTTCTGTATCTATAAAATGGGAGTGATAATACCATCTGTCTCATGGGGCTGTGTGAGAATTCACTGAGACTAGCATAGAGCAGAATTGGGCTTGGAACATGGTTAACACCCACCCAACAATTTTCAGGATCGTTAAGATTTCTTATAGTTACTTTTCCATATCAATTTATTTTGTAAATAGATTGACAGATTAGTTTAGGGCAGATGGACATCTTTGCAATATTGAATTTCCTTAGATTTCAAATTTATGTTATATCTTTATTCGTGTCTTCTTGTATGCTTCTTAGTAGAGTTCCATTTTTTTATACAGTTTTTGAACATTTCTTTTAGGCTATTTCCAGGTATTTTATTGTGTTATCATTGCCAGCATAAGTAGTATATTTTTTTCTCTTATATTTTCAAGCTGGTTATGGTTTATATGCAGGAAACCATGAATATGTATAGGCTAATTTGGCAGACACGTTGTTTCTAATAGCTTATCAATGTATTCTCTTTGGGTTTCCAGATAAACAATGAAAATATTGGCAAACAATAGTACCTTTGCCTCTTTCCCATGCAATGTTGAAAGTGTCAAGAATAGTCATCTTTGTCTTCTTCCTAAATTTAAAGTAAATGCTTGTAGTGTTTCATAAATAATTATTTTAAGTGTGATCACATAGGTTTCTTATTGCTGTCTAACAAATTACCACAAACTCTCTGGCTTAAAACAGCAAACTTTGGTTATCTTACAGTTTCTGTGGGTCAGAAGCCCAGGCACGGCCTAGGTGGGTTTTCTGCTCAGGGTCTCACAAAGCTGACATTAGGGTGTAGGCGGAGCTGTGTTCTCATCTGGTGGCTCAACTCAGAAAGATCTGCTTCCAAGCTCCTTGAGGTTGTTGGCAGAATTCATTTACTTGTGTCTGTAGAATTCATGATAGCTTGCTTCATCAAAGCCAAGAATGTGCATACATATGTGCACACGCGCACACACACACACAGTCTTTGTTGCTTCAAGTCTCTGGTTTCAGAGAAGGCTCAGACTCTGTTTTAAAGGGCTTACCTGATTAGGTCAGACCCACCCAGGATAATCTCCCTTTTGGTTAACTCCAAGTCAACTAATCAGGGCCCTTCATTACAACAGCAAAATCCCCCCACCTTTGCCATATTCTGTTGGTTTGAAGCAGTCACAGTTTCTGTCTGCACTCAGGCAATGGGATTATACAAGGACAGGACTCACTGGGGGGTCCCTTAGAGCATGTCCACCACAGTAAGATTTTAGAACACGTCTCTGTAAAGGAGAAAGGAGAAGCTAATATTCTGTTCTTAACATAAGAGAACTATGTAAGGTTTCATGTTGGAAATACTGTATTCACAAGCAACTATAAAATTTTTATTGGCACCATATATGAGTGCATATATAATTTATGTTTTACGGGACTCAGATAAATATTACATTAATTGAGAAAACAAAAAATAGATGACAAAAAATGGAGTTGACTTAAGACAGATGGTTATAAAGAGAGGCTTCATGATAAATCGCTGCCTTGGAAAATTGTATGGAGGGGAAGCATTTGGTTTAGAAAGAGGACCCACTTCTCTGTACTTTTGAAATATGCTGACCACTGCATATTCCAGCAGTGAAATTGACTTGGACGTAGAAGCTCTTATTGTCCATTGAGAGCTCCTTCTCCTGAAGGACTGATTCTAGCCGTCTTTCGAACAGGCAAAATTTCCCAAGATTGCTACCATTAAATCAACACAGAGATCTGTGATGAGAGTGTTGGGGTGCAACCCTTTTTAGTCCAAAAATCAACCTCCATTTACTTCTCATGGACTAGTTTCAGGAGAAAGATTTAGGAGAATTTAGGTTCAATCTCAGAACAGAGAGCACAATCTCCCAAATGTCAGCAATGCCATCATCAAGCTAACAACTATCTAGATTAGCAAAGGAATTTTGCGTTTCGTTATCAAAGTGAACATTTTCCCAGGAATTATAGTCTAAATTAGTTGTTCATTGTCTCATTTGATTGCTAAATTAAATCAACTCAACAACGAGATTAAGCAGAAATAAAATGAATACATCAAAAGAGTAGTAATTATGTGTTGTACCAGAGAGGGCTTGAACACAATGTCTGTTTAGTAGTGTGGATTTCTTTTCTTCTGAAAATAGTGCAATGCTGTCCACTTTTTTAGAAGCTCATTAGTAATGACTTCAAGCAAATCTTTGTTGAGACCTTAAACTTTGCTTCTATCTTCCTTTCCTTCCTTTTCAAAGTGCACAGACTTACATCTGCAGACATTTTCAGAAATAGATCATTGTGTCAGAAAAGAAAAATAAGTAGGCTGTGGTTTTGTGTAGAACACGTAGAGAAGCCTCGTGGTTTAATTACTAGCTAAACATTTAGTAAATGGCGCTATGGTAAATTTCTGAGTAACAGATGAGGGTAATATTCTGGGGGTAGGGGGGCAGTGGGCTGTCAGGACCAGGGACCCCCCAAGTAAAAGATCAACCTGATCACCTTAAGATTGAAAATCAGCTGGCAATTTTCTTCCTTGTGATTTATCAGTTTCCCTATTTAGACTTGAAAATGATACATTTCAATGGTGAGATGAAAACCAAAAATTGCCAATTCTTTTTTTTAAATGTATTTATTCAATGTTTCTTTTTGTTTGTTTGTTTGTTTGTTTGTTTTGAGGAAGATTAGCCCTGAGCTAACATCTGCTGCCAATCCTCCTCTTTTCTGCTGAGGAGGACTGGCCCTGAGCTAACATCCATGCCCATCTTCCTCCACTTTATATGTGGGATGCCTACCACAGCATGGCCTTGCCCAGTGGTGCCATGTCCGCACCCAGGATCTGAACCCGTGAACCTTGGGCCACTGAAGCAGAATGTGCAAACTTAACCGCTGTGCCACTGGGCCGGCCCCCAAAAACTGCCAATTCTAAAAAATGTTTTATTGGAAACTGCTGTTTAATGTACCTCAAGGTCAATATTTTAACTAGATAAGACATTTAATACTCCCCTTCCTGGGCTATTTGTAACTGTATTACACTTTGGAATCAAAGCATGTGGGATGGAATTCTTGTCTATATCTGTAAATAGATGTAAACCTGGGACTCTAAGAAGAGACAATAGAATTGATGACACACCTATGCTTGAATCAATAATACTTTACAAACACTCAACCAGCTGGTGTAGACTGAGCTCATCTTAGGTATGCAACACTTGAATCTGATGTTTAAACAAATCCAAACGAGTCAAACATGGCCTCTTCTCTCAAAAACTTCAAGTACAGTTGGAAAAAATAGAGCCATTATGAACAGAAGGCTGTCTTTATGGGTCAAAATGAATGATAAATACAATGTACACCTTATGAGTTAGAAACAAGTAGTGAGAAATGTTGGCTGCAGTGATCATAGAAAGGGTTGGGCCTGACTTGTGCCTAGAGAGGAAGCTTAGATACATGAAGGAATTTACATTTGTTCATATAAAGACACTCTGTGCTACTGAGGAGAGTTGTCCTTTCATGTTATTCAAATTATAATTACAAAATGGAAGTCTTGAAAGCTCAAGTATTTATTCATGATCTTGGCTAAATTCCATCTTGGAAGAGTAAGGTAGGTTAAAAACCACAGCCAATTCAATTATTTAATTTCACTGTATTAAAGCTCAAGGTTGCCAAATGATCTCATTACCGAATTATATCCTAAGGTCATGCTGGGAACATACGCTATTCTATGCCAGACAAATACTCTCAAGATCAACTGCTGCCCAATGATATTTTTGAAGTTGCAAAATGGCTGTGTTTTTCACTGGAAAATTCCATCCTCCACCCCTGCTTCTCTTGGAGAGTTCCTTGGCTTACCTAACTTTGTGCAACAAGTCACTGGGCCAAACAGTTATCATGTGAAAGACACTCAGTAACATGTGAATGACAAATAGTAGCAGTCTGGAAAACAATTTTGTAGAGGCCCTTGGGTCTATAAAAATCACAAGAGAAAGCAGCAAATTGTAGTGTTAATGACAAGTGCCTTCCATATACTGTTATGATAAAGGTATTCATAGATGGTTAAAACACTGTAGTAAGGGATATCTATAATAAGAGATATCGTGCTTGGGGAAATTACAAATGAAGATGTGAAAAGACTGAAATGTTCAGCTTCCATTCTTCATGTTTTAGCGCCTGTTTTTAAAATGGTGGGATTTTGTAGAAGCAAAAGCTTCAGGTTCCCTTTGAAAAGAGAAAGTATACTACCCCCATCAAGGCAAGGAATACCCCCAAAGAAAGTGGTGTTATTGTGCCAGTGAGAAATTCCAGAAAAGGGATATTATAAGAGCCCCTAAAGGGTAGATTTAGGTCAGGAGAAATATATACCTTGGAGAGAGATGGAGACATTAACTTATTTAGAAGTTGGCTCTCTTCAAAGGCTCTGGAGTGTAAAGTATCATGTAATTGAGCCAAGTGGACAACATGTCAATCAACAAATCTAAATTGAGTTGTCTATTATGGGAAAGGCATCTAACCCTCCAAGCTCCTTCTAAATTTCCCCAATGAAAAAGGCCAGCATTGTGCATTGATTGTAATGAGTATTACAACACAAATGTATTTTAGAAGTGCCAACGGTGATGTTGTAATTTTATTGTGCTGTGTCTGCATGTTGTAGTGTGGTGGCAAGAGCTCTCTCTGAGCTTGAAGTCCTGATGTCCTAAATTCTAATCCTGACTCTCCCACTCAACAGCTTTGTGGCCTTTCTTAGAGAGTTAAGAGTTGGGTTTAGATGAAACTTGGGGTGACTTAATCAGAAGACCCCAGTTCTGTTCTTGGCTCTGCCACTCCCTTGCTTTTTGGCCTTAGGAAGGTAATTAGCTTCTCTTGTCTTTATTTCGCTTGTTTGTGAAAAGATTGAGCTCCATCATATCTAAAATCTCTTGCTGCTTTAAACCAATCCTTCAAAGCACAGCATAATTATACTACTTGAAATTTCTGTGGATGCTTAGAATTGCATCTTTACTGTTACTGCAGATTGTCAAAACATTTGGTGTAATAGAAAGTATTAGAGATTTTGAAGTGAGACCCAAGGACAGGCACTTAACTGCTCTGAAACTTAGTTTTATCTTTAAAACTAGGCTAATAATTCCTACTTTACAGGGTTACTGCAAAGATGAGAGATAATGGACTATGATGTCTGGCCCACAGTGGACATTCATTAAATGGTGGTGCTTTTTATTTTTACTTCTATGAACAACTTGATGCCAAGGTGTAGCACTATTCCTATGGGAAAATAAAATAGACTTTATAGCAGTCTACAGTTTCTAGGGCATCACTGTGGCAGACACAGCATAATGCTATCTTTTGTAATGTAGATGGTGGTTGGGTATGAAATTTTGGGAAAACTTACTAATGGACTCCAGTAGGAGTCTATTACTTTACAAAGGTATTAGATGTTACCTTTGTAATGTCTTTTACTCAGATCTTACAGTTAATCCTGACACTTAATGCTTGTGGTTTCCACAGGTAGTTAGGCCAGCTCCAGCAGGTCTCAAGTCGACTTGAAGGGCTACAACACAGACTGGATGTGGCTGCTTCTCAGCTTGACGTTTTCTTCAATCATTCTTCTCAGGCTCCTCTTTCTCATCACCAGCCTTGGCACGTTGTGTCCTCACTGCTCCGTGCTTCTGCATTTGTGCCACATCTGGATGCTGTTGAACGCTTCCTCTTTCTTTCAGGCAAACACAGAACAAGCAGCAGGTTTCTGCCAACCTCGGCCACTTCCTTTCATCTTGTTTGCACCAAAAGTGATCATTATAAGGTGCAAAGTAAGAAACGCTTTAAATTTTACACAATAATGCTTGATTCCAGAATTGACTTTGAATTAATCAATTTATCCCATTTTTGAGCACCTGTCATTCGCTGTCCTTGGACCTGAGACTTCTCATTGGTGCTCACAAGTGAGCATTGATCGGTAGTGTTTCCAGTTTCGACGGTTTTGCTGGCAGCAACCTGTATAAGGTGGGATTCCTGTTCTAAGAGTTTATAATCCATTCCCATGTGGAGGAACCAGAAGTAGACAGTCCTGAGAGACAAGAGTGAGCTGAGTGTTACAGGCAGCAGAGGCTGCAGGAAGAACAGAGTGCTCTGGGCCGGTCCGGGCTGGCTACTAAGAGGAACCAACTCTTGAGCTGGCTCTTTGCGGTGGAAGAGGAGAAACCAGGGCCAGGCATGGAGGCAGGATGCTGCTGACCATGTGGTTTGTGCAGAGTCTTCTCCAGAGAAGTTTCACAGAAGATTCTTATTTCCCAATCAGCTCATAAGCTCATCTCTGCTGTGGGCATTCTTTTTAGCCTAACACAGGGAAGAAAAGTGGAGGTCTCGTACTAGATGCATGAGTTTGGCTGGACCGCATGTCTACGTTAAGTCCAATTTCCTTAACAGTTAATGCCAATATCAAGGGTTAGTGTGAGAATTAAGATGGAACCCGTGTGGGCCAGCCCCAGTTGCCTAGTGGTTAGGTTCAGCGCATTCTGCTTCAACGGCCCAGGTTTGGTTTCCAGGCACGGACCTACACCTCTCTGTTAGCAGCCATGCTGTGCTGGCAGCCCATATACTAAAAAATAGAGGAAGATTGGTGCAGATGTTAGCTCAAGGTGAATCTTCCTCAGCAAAATAAAAGGGAACCCATGTTACTGGCAGAGAGCTGGCTCTTGATAAATGTGAGATATCACCTCTCCCCCTGCTCCACAAAAATATGTATATGGCAGGTAGGATTGGGTCATATTTACTTCTGTAGTTTATTAATTTTATATTACAATTTATTCACCAATTAATTAACATATTTATATGAATAAATCTAAATGTAGTAGATCTGTAGATTTCCTAGCTCTTTGTTATTTCTGAAATATTTCTGTGATTGATTGAAAGGATTTTAAAGAAATCTTGTCAGATGTCTAAGCACAGAGAACAGAAGATTGTGTCTGGGGTTTCCGGCTCCCCAGGTTGCAAAGCACCCTTCCTTGTTTAGGGAACCCCAGTGTGTTAATATCCTAGGGCTGCTGTAACAAAGTACAGTGCCACAAACTTAGCAGCTTCAAGCAACAGAAATTTATTCTCTCACTCATCTGGATTCTGGCAGTCCCAAATCAAAGTGCTGGCAGAGCCGGGCTCCCTCTGAAGGCTCCAGGGGGCATCCTTTTTCACCTCTCCTCGATTCTGGTGGTTGCCTGTAATTCTCAGTGTTCCTTGGTCTGTAGATGAATCACTCTAATCTCTGCCTCTGCTGTTGCATTGTGTCCTCCTGGTGTCTGAGCCTCTGTGCTTGGATTTCCCTTTTCTTATAAGGACACCAGCCATCTTGGATATAGGGCTCCCCCCAATCCAGAATGAACTCATCTTAATTTGATTACATCTGCAAAGACCTTATTTCCAAATAAGGTCACATTCACGGGTACCAGGGGTTAGGACTTGAACATATCTATTTCTGGATGACACAATTCAAACCACAACACTCAGATTGCCCAAGCAGAGGAGGGAGGAAGAGCCCTCCTTCTCAGTGTGGACGCTGGGGTGGGGGTCGAGGGGGCAGTCTCCCTGGTGGACGACCATGAGCTTACATCCTCTGCTTCTGTACTCCTGTCCAAGCTTTTTGAATCCTGAGCAAGTGGCCCAAAGCTTTAAGGGCAGTGAAATCGGATTCTATAACCCGGCAGTGGAGCGAGTGGTTCTACATGGTGTGGTTTCTGGCCTCCTTTGGTTCCTGCTTAATGCCTGAACTCCATTCTCTGACCTTCCCTTCAATTCTACAATCCTCCTTTCAAGGAATTTCCTCTCCTTGTGTTTAAATTAGACAAAGTTAGTTTTTCTTCTTTGCAAGCAAGAACACTGAGCAATGGCAATATCAAGTTAAACTAATTTATTATCCAAGTATTACCAGAAGGTTCCAAGGAGAAGCAGAACTCGGGGACAATTAGCTTCATAAGAATATCTGCCATTAAGAACACTAATTATGACAGGACATTAAATATTAATTACGAAGTCACCCTTTGGTTGTGAATATTTTATGTAAAAGACAAAGGATAAAACTCCTTTATAAATAAAGTAGTTACATCAGGAAATTTTGGAATTTTACTCTTCAGTGCCTAGAGGTCCGAAAAGGGACTTCAAATTATTTTACGAATTGTAATTCAAAGAGGTTTAGGAAAAAAAATTAAAAGAGGAGGAGTTCAAATATTATTTCTCCTTTTAATTATTGTTTGTCTATTAGAGCAGTTCCATAATATCAGATCCATCTGCAAATTTTAAAGAAATTCTTTCACTCAATACGAATTAATTAATTTTCTTGGTTCAATCAATTATCTGTTAATCAATTAACAATCCAGAGTTGGTTAAAAAGAATTTATGTTTCGAACTGTATGAAGTGTTTTTCAGCGCTAAGTGTGGTAAGAGGGCCCTCTACTGGCGACCTCTAGAAACTGCAGTTCTCTACCCATGCAGCTGTGCCGCACGGATGCGAAAGTAGGCAGTTCACCTTTTGTTGTTTCTCCCTTGAAAATGGCCAGAGGGAGTAGCCTCAGGGCAGAAACAAGAACAGACACAGATTAGGAAGCCCGCTGTGAAGTAAATCTTGGCCTACCGCTTTCCGGGTTGAAATGAAAAATGCTTCTCTGTAGAATAACGCTGTTCAATAGAAAAATAACGCAAGGCGCAATGTAAGCCACATATGTAATTTAAATTTCCTAGCAGCCACACTAAGAAAAGTAAAACAAAACAAGCAAAATTGATTTTATTTTGGTGAGGAAGATTGGCCCTGAGCTAACATCTGTGCCAATCCTCCTCTACTTTGTATGTGGGATGCCTCCACAGCATGGCTGATGAGTGGAGCAGGTCTGCACCTGGGATCCAAAACCACGAAACCGGCTGCCAAAGGGGAGTGCATGGAACTTTAACCACTCGGCCACAAGACCCGCCCCAATATTAATTTTAATTATGTATTTTTATTTAACCCAATGTATTCGAAATATTGCCACTTCAGCATGTAATCAATGTAAAAACATTAATGAGATATTTCACATTCTTTTGGTGCACTTAGTCTTTGAAATCTGGGGTGTACTTTCATTTGCATCATATCCCAGTTCAGGCTAGCCACGTCTTAGGTGTTCAGTGGCCCCACGGGGCTAGTGGTTTTTAATTAGCACAGGACTAGAGAAACCCCAAAGCAAGGATAGGAACACCAGGGATGTGGCATTAGCTGTTTCATAATTTACAATTTATAGCAAAGGGTAGCATCTCACAATTTTTCTGAAATCCGTTTGTCTGAAAAGGACCATCAAACATTAATAAATTGGCTTGCAAGAGCCCAGAAGTTCGTGTTTTTTCTGGTATCATTGGTGTACAAGGGCTCTGGAAAGTGGTTTGATGTTATGTATCCAGAGCTTTCAGACATTTAGACCTCCTGGACCAGCAGTTACACTCATGGGAATGGTAGCCGGGGAATCTGAGCACAAGTCTGGCTTTGGGTGCGAAGCTCCTGTTAGACAGTTGGTAATGGCTCTTCATCTCTTCACTCAATTCCAGCAAGCCTGTATCGGTTCTCAGGATGGCTGCAGCCCGCCGCTGTAGAGCTCTATCCGTGCCCCACAGGTCTGGCCAGAGGCAATGGGTGACTGCTTTGTCCTGGGCTCAGGAACAGCCCACATACCTTGAGACAGGTGGTCACACCCTTGCCTGGCTTTCCTCTCCCCTTCCCGTGGGATCTGAGACTGGGGTGGGCTAGTTAAGCATAAGATACATACATAAAATTGAACTAATGAATGAACATATATAATTGCACTAATGAAAATAAGAATATAATTAAACTAATTAAATTTACTATTGATCTTGAAAGACTTTGTCCTTAAGGGCATTTTTGTTGAGTCTAATTAGAAGGAGCCATGGGTTATGGTGGAAGGACATGGCTTTTCTGACAGAGTCCACTGCCTTCTGCCCTAGAATGGGAATCTATGCCAGGAAGGCAATCAGAGATGCAGATCAAGATCCATGAATGAAGCTGTTCAACATGGCCTTATTTTATCAGAGACAAATAGAAACAACCTAAATGTTCAACAGTAGGAGATTGCTTACAATATGACATCTCCATGTGATGGCTATCATGCAGCTTTCAAACTAGGGTTTCAGTGAATGTTTTTCCTCTTTATTTTTAGCTTTTGATTTTGTCAGTGATACCCAAGCTTTGAGCATCAGTTCCCCCTTTCTTTCCATTTTCCCTCTTCCCAGAGGCCCCTTCCTTCACCTCTTTTATTTTGGTGAGGAAGATTTGCTCTGAGCTAACATCTGTTGCCAATCCTCCTCTTTTTTTTTTTCTGTTTGAGGAAGATTAGCCCTGACTTAACATCTGTGCCAATCCTCCTCTACTTTGTATGTGGGATGCCACCACAGCATGGGTGATGAGTGGAGTAGGTCCCCGCCTGGGAACCAAACCCGTGAACCCAGACCCCTGAAGCAGAGCGTGCAGAACTCTAACCACTTGGCCCTGGGGCTGGCCGCTCTTTCACCTCTTTTGAACTGGTCATTTTAGAAGTTACTTCCAATTCTCCAAAGAGCATACGTGTATTTCTACTTCTGGATTTTCCAGCTTTAGGCATCATCTTTTGGCTTTTCCCTTTGGAGGGTGAGCATTTTGCTCCTTCCCTTCCCGTCCCACTGTGAATGCTCACCCTTCCCATTTCCTAACGCTTCTTCCTCTCCGAGAGTTTCTGTCCCCCTTCAGGCTGGGTTGCTGCTCTTAGGTACCCCATGCACTGCTCTGTCCTGTCACTGGCCCCACATTAGATCATAATCATTCACTGCCTTCTTCATACTTGACTGGGAATCTTTGAGGATGTCTATGCCTTTCTACTCTGTGTCTTGGGTGTTTGATATATTCCAGAGGATGTTTGAGGAATACGTAAATTAAACAAGGCGCGTGGCAGTCCATAGGCTGCTGCTTTAAGAAAGGTATGGAATGCCAGCAGCAATTAAGCCACCCCACAAGGGATTCATTAGGCAAGGGACTTCCATCTCTCCATACCTGTTACAGCATCTTAGCCAGCATCCCCCCCAGCCCCTCAAGACTTCACTTCCATGTTGAGGTTCCTCTTATTTCCCCCTCTCTATATTGGTCAACTTTGTCTCCAAGTCTGCCCATAATTGGGAAAGTTAAAAGCAAATTGTCAAGCTCATTTAAATGAATTATCCCAAGTGGAACTGAGTTATCTCCTGAATAAAATATAGAATTTGGACAGTTTTAAATTGGGCCCTGAAGATCGGGTATGATGCCAACAGGTGGAGATGGGACTTCTTTGCAGAAGCATGTCCCAAGTAGTACCCTTTGAAACAGAGCAGAGGGGGCTGCATTCCTGGAAAAGCCGCCTGTTTACTTTAGCTTTAAATTAGCTGTCTTCGTAGTGGAGATTAGACTATAATATAGGCAATTAGATCTGATGTGCTCTTGCCTTCCAGAGGAGCTTGTGTATATCTGTGAAGACTTGTGAGTTCAAAGTCTGTAAGCAGAGTCTCTACCAAGTTCTATTAAATACCTAGAATAGGACAGGCACTGTGCTGGGCCCTGGGGACAGACACAGTCAAAGAGACATAGATCTTAGAGTCCATTTGGTGAGATAATCACAATATTGAATAATAATATTAAATAAATAGTAAAATAGATAATCACAAGTAATTTTGAGTACAATAAATGCTATGGTGAGAAAGTGCTATTGGGTTAGGGGGGAGGGAGTCATGAAAGGTGTCCCTTGAGAGAGAACTGGACGAAACCTACCTTCCACTAGGGAATCTTGTAAGGCATATGGTGTCAGTGGGAAAAAGTCAAATTCCACTTAGTTTAATGTATGGCAATAGAACAGGGATACATGGAAATGTTTGAAGACATAGGGCAAATTATGCACATAACGGGTTGAGCTTTCAAAAATCAGACATAATATAAATTCTTTTGTTAATTGGATTTAGTTCTAATATAGAGGAAAAAATAGTCTGGCTACTTATAAGTCAATTGAGCCACATTTAGTAATTTGGAGGGGGCATCATAGGATAGATATTAGGATGTGACGGTTTTGCATCCCTGCCATCTAAGCCCCCTGGAAGGGGGTGGCCATGCCACATTCAGATACCCTCCCATGCGTGCACACACTTGCGGATTGCCATGTCCCCTGTAGGGTTCCCACAACCTGGTAACCCCAGGGAGAACCTGTCTGTGGAGCCTGCTGTCCCCTGGGCCTCCTCCAGCATTTGAAGCTCAGGCTCTGCCTGTTTTTGGATTTTGAAACTTAAAAAGGGGCTTCATAATGTGCTCTTCTCCTTCCACCTCCAGCCCCACTTGCTAAAGGATGGGCAGATTGTGAGGCCCCCACACGGAACGGTACCTTCTTGCTTCCTTTCCAAACTTTCCTCCTCCTTCCCCCCAAATGAGAGGATCTTTTACTTCACTGGAGTGGGAGTGGGGCCTCGGGGACCCAGGTCTGCTCTACTACTCGTCCTTTCACATCTTTTCTGCCTTACTCCTTTCAACATCTTTGTTCGCTGTTCTGGCCCTGCTGGGGCTGGTGGGAGGCCTGAGACTGTAAATGAAGTTGCATACGGAGGGTGGGAGCCCCATGCAATCACTTCTCACAAGACACCCCTCTATGTTCACAGGAGACCAAGGGTTTCAAAGTGGCTGCGTGTGGAGGCTGGTGGACGGGGTGATGTGGGTGTTGGGGAGCGCTGGAGCTAATCAGGACAGAGAAGCGAGCCTGGGAAGAAATAGGGTCAGGGGTTTGCACCAAGAACCAGTGATGGTGAGGATCAAAACTGAGGGGAGTCGAGGCAAGAGAAGCATCGTAATAGGAGAGGTGGAGGAATTCAGAGTAGACAGAACTTAACCTATGTTTTATGAGCCATTTATTTGTACCACGGTTCTAAAAAACATTACTTCTTAGTACTTTTTTCATTTATTCAATTTAAGCAGTATTGTGGTTGGAAACAGGACTGTTTATTGTATTTCTTGGGTCTTAAAACTTACGTTCTTTTAACCTTGAATAAATGCCTAGACATTTGAAAATGCAATAAATTAAAAGCATGCGGTAGCCTATAGAAATATTAACACACACACACACACACACACACACACACACACAGTATGTCTGAGTGGGTCAAGTTGAGTGTCTCTTCAAAGTGTGCTGACTGAATGAGGCAGCGATGATGTCACTTGTTGGCAGTAAACACATGGGGGCCATCATTGAGGCTGACGGGAAGTCAGAAAAATGAGTCCCCAGGGAAACATGTTGCTCCACTTCTAGTTCCTTCGGATATAAATGTGTCTCTGGAAATGCATACATATATGTGTTATTTCTTGTCACCACATAAACATGTATTCCCAAGGTGGAGTGAATGTCATGGTGTATCAGTGTATTCAGCATTCATTCCTCCAAGGTACAGTTCAGGAGCTCCATTCTTGGGGTGACTGGGGACCTGAAATGAGACCCTTTTTTTAACTGTTCTCCCAAGTTCCTCCCCCACCTTTCCTGAAAGTGCGAGTTCATTGAGCCAAGATTCGATGAAGACAGGGCTTGCCCCACGCCCTGATGAAACATTTTTTCCGAATGTGTAACAGAAATACATTCATTCCTAGAAACTGGAATCTGGTGATTCTCCTGTAGCGGCCTGTTTGGGTGATCCTCTATTGGAACAAACCCCACTGGGAACTGTGCCCGGTCCCTGCCCAGAGAGCCTGCCCAACCACATTTGCATCCTACAGCCAAATGTCTTGTCTCGTGAGGAAATGAATGAGTTCTCCCACATGCTTTATGGGCAGAGTGGAGGGGGTGGGTGTGACGGAGATGAGAGAGAGGAAGGAAGGCATAGAGAAAGAGAGGAGCAGGTCCTCACTGGTTTAGAATTATTAGGAAAAAATTGAGTTTGGATAAGGGAAAATTCTGAATTATGGAATACTTGAAACATAATTTAATATTTTAAAATATTATCTAAATGAAAATACTTGTGGTTGTCAGTGAACTAAATGAAAAGGTATTTTTTGTCATATATCATGTTAATATATCATAAATATAAAAAAGCCCAATTATTTTGAACCTAAGCAAATACAAATCAGTCCTATGTATGGATGAGAATATATTTCAAATTAGTGAAGTCAAAATCAATGGAGATATTTGGGGTCTTACTAATATTAAAGCACTTACTGCTTAGTCATTAAAATGATGATTGTTATAAGGTCTTTGAAAAGCCATTTGAGGGGTGTTTCCCTTTCCAATGGAACAATTTGAATTCAAGGCACTCTAAGGATATACTCTATTGATAAGGGACCCAGCAACAGTAATTGGTCTGGAGATGGACTTGTACCCAGGCCAGGCCAATCGGGATACTTCCCTGAGGATTTTCTGAGTAGAGTAGGCAGAGAAGAGTCCTGTGCTTTCTGGTGATGGCATATTATGACGTGTGGCTGAAGTTTCTGGGGCATATGTCCACTTTGCCTGGGAAAATTGACCTGCAGCAGGAGACTGAGGCCAACAGACAGAGAGAAGCAGAAATGGGAGACATGAGATAAAGTTCTGAAGGGGTTGAATGGTGGTCCACTCCTGCCCTACCCACTGCTTGGTTAAATGGGCCTATACTGTCCCCGTTTTGGTTAGGCAAGTTTGTTTTTCCATCACTTGCAACTAAAAGGACCTCCTTGATCTAATAATACTCATTAGTATTAGTTCCTTGAGTTTGCAAATAGAGAATTAAGGCACCCCAGGGTTAAGTTTGTGGTCATGCTGGACATCGCATCTCCAGCCTTATGGTCTGCTCTTGCAGCCTTCTCTCAGTGCTCGCTTATTCCCATGGCTTTGCTGATGGGAATGGTGTATGATCTCCAAAGCATATTGATAAAGAGTGTTGGACCAATTGAAGGCGCACTTTACTTAGCTGGAAGGATCATCCAGTTGTCTGTTGTGCCCAATTCCTCAGTTAGACTGGGAGCTCCCTAAGAGCAAAGACCCAGCACTTTCCATATTTGAATCCCCAGTGCCGGCAGAATCCTGCTGGGTAACAGGCGTCCAGTAGAGGCTAACTTTCATGACCTTGACACTTTTGAAGACTACAGGCCAGTTATATTGTGGAATGTCTGTTAACTTGGGTTCGTCTGACGTTTCTTCATAATTGCATGCAGGTTATGTCTTTGGCAGGAATATCACAGAAGTGGTGCTGTGTTCTCATTGTATCCCATCAGGTGGCACATAAATTCACTTTGTCCCGATACTGCTGATTTTAACTTTAACCCCTTGATTAGGCTCATTTTTAAAAAATATTGTTCTTTTTTAAGGGCAGTTTTAGTTTTACAACAAAATTGAGAGGAAGGTGCAGAGATTTCCCATATACACCCTGACCCCATTCATGCATAACCTCCCCCATTGTCAACATCTCTCACTGGAGTGGTACATTTGTTACTATTGATGAATCTATACATCATAATCACTCAAAGACCATAGCTTACCTTGGGGTTTGCTCTTGGCGTTGTACATTCTATGGGTCTGGACAAATGTATAATGACATGTATTGATCATTATGGTATCGTGCAGAATATTTTCACTGCTCTAAATATCCTCTATGTTTTCCCTATTCATCCCTCTCCCTACCCACTCCTTGGCAACCACTGATCCTTTTACTGTCTCTACAATTTTGCCTTTTCCAGAATGCCATATGGTGGGAATTATTAGTATGTGGCACTTTCAGATTGGCTTCTTTCACTAAAGAATATGTGTTTAAGGTTCCTCCATGTCTTTTCATGGCTTAATAGCTCATTTCTTTTTAGCACTGAATAATATTCCATTGTCTGGCTGTACCACAGTTTATTTATCCATTCGCCTACTGAAGGACATCTGGGTGGCTTCCAAGTTTTGGCGATTATGGGTAAAGCTGCTGTAAACGTCTGTGTGCAGGTTTTTGTGTGGGCATAAGTTTTCAGTTCCTTTGGGTAAATACCAAGGAGCGTGATTGCAGGATTATATGATAAGACTATGTTTAGTTTTGTCAGAAGTTGGTCTATAGTTTTCTTTTCTTGTAATGTCTTCGTCTGGTTTTGGTATTAGGGTAATGCTGGCCTCATAGAATGAATTAGAAAGTATTTCTTCTATCTTCTGGAAGAGATTGTAGAAAATTGGTATAATTTCTTCCTTAAATATTTGGTAGAATTAAACAGTGAACACATTTGGGCTTGGTGCATTCTGTTTTGGAAGGTTATTCATGATTGAATCAATTTCTTTAATAGATATAAACCTATTCAGATAGTTTTTTTCTCCTTGTATGAGTTTTGGAAGATGGTGTCTTTCAAGGAATTGGTCTATTTCATCTAGGTTATCAAATTTGTGGGTAGAGAGTCTCTTGGCCTCAGTATACTCATCTGTAAAAAGGGAGACTAATTGCTACCTGCTTTCCTCATGAAGAGGTAGGATCATGGATTAATAGCATGGCCTTCTCACAACAAAGGTGCTACATACATAAAGGTTTTATTATCATTAGTAGTAACAATCTCTTTGTGTTTTCTGTTCCTTCATTGACTTAACATGAAGACTAAGATTTGCTTCTCCCCTGCCTCAAAGAGGCATGAGGTTTTAATAGGGCTTATAGACGCTTTCTTGTCCTTACATGAAAGATGCTATGCAATCAGTAAATTGCAAATACTAGGATGCAGGAGAATCAGATTGCAGGCTGCCTTCCCACTGTCTAGCTGAGTGCACTTTGGCAGTTGTTCAATCTCTTTGGATCTCAGTTTCCTCAAATGTAAAATAAGGAAAGTAAGATTTTTGTCTACTTGAAGGAGATGACTGGTCCAGTCCATCTCTTTTTTTCCCTTCTATTTATATTTAATTAAATCAATTACTGATACACATATTTAAAAGCCACATGTTATACAAAACAATATACTAATTTAGAAATATGGTATTTTTTTCCAAACTCACATTTCTGAAACAATTTTATTCAAACTCTTTCATATGTCTTGACACCGATGTCCTCTTTACTACCAGACCCACTCTCCTAGTCAGAGCACATCGTTGTTTTCATTTGGATTGTCTGAAATGAAGGTGCTGTCTGAATTATTTTGAAGCTGTACTGGATGCCAAGCCCAAGTACTCATGCACATAACTGACAGACTTTCCATCTGTTTTTTAGGTACGGTAGTTGTGACCCCCACAATGTAACCACTTATTTTATTGTTTACTTTTGAAATTCAATTTTCATTTTTATCAAAATAATGTATACACATAGCTTAAAAAGTCAGATTGTATTCTCATCCTCACTAAAAGAAGTTTCTAAGACCCAGAAGCAACTACTTTCACCTCCTGCCTCTGTTGTCGCTTGGTCATTCTCCTTGTATGTCTTCCTGTTGTCTTCCCTGGGTGCACATTTTTGTGTCCAAATTTCCCTCATCTTATGAGGCCACTAGTCTTATTGATGTTACTGAACCAGGTTAGTTCTGTCCACTGCATGAAATGCCAATCACTGAGATGAGAAGTTTGCAGCTGAGAGAGGGTTTATTTACAAGGCAGCTAGGCAAGGAGACGGGAGAATGAACATCAAATCTGCCTCCCCGAAAATGGAGATTAGGGATCTTTATGGAATAAAGGAGGCAGGGTGGTCTGAAGTGTGGGGATAGATGATTGGAGGTAAGGAGAAATGAGGTAACTGATGGTCTGCACAAGCGTAGTCAAGCTTCATGGCTCTTCATAGGATGCATGTTCACAAAATGGTGACATTAACATGATCTGAGGGTGGAGTTTTCAGACCCCTGACGTCAAAAGGTCACCTACAGGTCATCTGCACAGGCCCAGTTGAGTCTGTAGTCTTAATTGGCCTGAAGTGGACAAGGAGTTGACTCTCAGTTCCTGCAAAACTTAAGCACCTGTTACCATGGTGACCTAAGTGTCAGAGATGTTATCTTAGGGTGGGCTTTCATAATACATTATCTATCTGCTTTTGCAAACAGACAACTAACTGAGTATAGTTAAAGCAAGTTGGTTCCCAGTTTCATTGGCTTAGGGCCCATCCTAAAGATGTCATCTTAATTTGATTACATCTGCAAAGACCTTATTTCCTAATAAGGTCTCATTTAATTACTAGGGGTTAGGAATTCAACATATCTTTTTGGGGGACACAGTTCAACCTATAAGACTTAATGACTTCCTTTTACAATAGATGAGAATTTTATATTTCTTAGTTCTTATCTCCTTTCCCTGCTCACAACCTCCTAATGTATCACAATTCCTGGTTAAACCCATACTTGATGTTTTCATTGAGTTTCATCAAGTTTCATACTTGATGTAACTATGGGAATATTGTTCATTACTAAAGCACGTAGTGTATACTATAATTATGTTTCTTTTCTTGTAACTCATTTTGTTTTTTTTCTTGTAGTTTATTGACTCTTTTTTTTAATTTTCTTAGTTCTTTTTTTGAATATTTGGCTGCTTTCCTACACCCTCCAATGGCCCTGTAAAATGCTTTCAACGAAATTTTTTTTTTTAAAGATTGGCGCCTGAGCTAACATCTGTTGTCAATCTTTTTTTTTTTTTTCCTTTTCTTCTTCTTCTCCCTAAAACCCTCCAGTACGTAATTGTATATTCTAGTTGTGCCTCTGGTTGTGCAATGTGGGACACCGCCTCAGCATGGCTTGATGAGCGGTGCCATGTCCATGCCCAGGATCCGAACCAGCAAAACCCTGGGCTGACGAAGTGGAGTGCGTGTGAACTTAACCACTTGGCCACGGGGCCGGCCGCACCAACTAAAATTTTTACTGTGGTCAAAACTGTCCAATGATCTATGAGTTCCACAGACCATTTTTTTGAAATCGTTCTGGGCTTTTGGCTCTGTGGTTCTAGTAATTCCTTAGATCCACCCTCAGTATTTTGGGCGATGTATCAGACAATATTTCATTAACTGAAAGCACACCTTGTAAAGGCCTAGTTTACCCCAGAGTGTGACTTGTAAGAACTGAACCAGTATTTCCTAAAGATAATACGGAGACTGTTGACCCTCCTGAGAACAAGTACTCTTTGTGTCATCCTGTGCTGAGCCCTGGATGAGGATGTGTGCAGGGAGGAATAACTTTTGTCTGTAGTGGGGAGAGGGAAGGGAAGAAGGCCATTGGGCCAGTAGCGGGGAAAGATGACTTCTCATTGAGCTGGAACTTAAAGATGAGTAGGTGTTCACTAGTGGAGGGAGGGGAAATGTGATGTTCCAGGTGCACTGGCAGGAAGTCACAAAAGCAGAAAATAAATGGTTCATTCAGGGAATGGGGTGCTTCCCTTGACCAGAATAGGGGCTCTAGGTCAACTTACTGGAAGCCAATTCACTACAGGATCAATCCACTAAAGGAATATTCTTGAAAAAATTCAAGGAATATACGTATGTGTGTATATATAAGAATATGTATATGTAGGTGTAAATATATATATATATGTGCATATGTAATTGTGGGTATATACATATATTTGCATGTATATGTAATTCTAATAAATATATCAGTGAATCTATTTTTCTTGAATAAATATATTATTTTTACATCTTTTCTCTCCTCAAGTTGGAGAGGTGGAAGAAGTTCAAAAGAGGAGAGGGGAGGTGGGAAATTCTAACATATTATTAACTCACATTCCTTCCCAGTTAAATAGGCAGCTGTGTCTCCTACATATTCTTTCATGTTGGAATGCGATAGTAAAATTGGTTCAGGAATGTCCTCATCCTGAATGTAGATTTTGGATCATGCATCATACAGTTGGTCCTTTATATGTGAATGATAGAAGGCGTGGAAGTCTAGAGGAGTGATCCCCAAAACTCAGAGCACTTGAAGAGATACATAAAAAAAATCATCTTTTCTGGGAGTGAGGCTCAAAGAACTTTCTTCTCAACCAGAGTTAGGAAGCATTGGTTACTCCCACCGGCTTCCAGGTCTTGAATTTTACTTTACATTCCAATTATCTGGGGAAGTTGTTAAAAATGGAGATCTGGGGACTCCTCCCAGAAATTCTGACTCAGGAGGCAGAGGGTGGGGCCCTGCCTTGGAACTCATTTTACACTCAACCCTGGTGATTCTGTTGAAACTGAATCCTAGATCACAATTTGAGAAGGCTCCTACCCAGTGATTCGCAGCCCTGGTTGCTATTTAGAATTGCCCTGGAGCTTTTTAATAATATTGATGGCCTGGGCCCCACCCCAGATCCATTACATCAGAATTTCTGCAGGTAGAGCTTGGGACCTGCTTTTGTCAAACACTCCCAGGTAATTCTAACATGTAGCTTGAGCCAGGAGGATCCTTGCTAGACAACCAAATGTCTAGGGCAAAGTTAGCATTTGATTGCATACATGGAGAGAATGGTCTTTGCTTAGAATTTAAGGTGTCTACTTAAACCTCAAAACAATTCTGAGTTTGGAATAATTATTCCCATTTTGTAGATGAGAAAAACGAGGTTCAGAAAAGTTGTATAATTAATCTGAAGACATATATTCTAGGAGGGTTGGAACCAGCACTGGATTCTGGGGCGAGAGTGCTCCTCTAATATATCTTGCTGCCTCATTCTACTGAGAGATGCTATGGAAAAATGAAAACAAATTTGTTTGATTCAATTTTAGAATTTTGAAAGTCAATTTAGATGATCAAAATGCCTTTATATAAGGCATATATAATGTTTTATAAGCTTAGGTAGGTCATGTGCATGTAATATGATGAATGGCTAACCAATTAGGCACAACCTGGTCAGTTGCTGACAGGAATCTTGGTCATGTGAAAGAGAGTGAGATCTAGTCTCCCCCATACACACCAGTGATTCCACTCACTGCGGCTAGAGATCCCTTCCACAAAAGCTAGTCAGTTCCTTGCAGGCTGGGGCTGCCTAGAACAATTGCCTCTTGTTTCTCTCAGTTCAGTAGTTGTTTTGAATCTCAGTGGAACATTAATTCACCTATAAAAATGGAAAGAGACGACTTAATCCCTCATCCCCTGGTTTGCAGTGTTTCACATCTGAACTGATACCACCTCTGTGGAGGGGTGTGACCACAGCAGTAGTCCTTCCTTTGTCTTACCTGTGACGTCACTGGCAGCCACACTGTTGGGGCTTGGCCTTAACTCTGGGCAGATTCATGCTTACTCACCAAGAGCTCCCAGTAGCCTGGGGCTGCTTGGGTACTACCATGAACTGCCCCACCCATTGCTCCATTAACTCACATATTAAGGGAGGGGTTCTCTGAATAGTACTCCTTTCAATTAAATATAGAACTCATATATTTTCTGCAGTCAATAAGATTTGATTAGGTGAACTTTTCTCAGAGGATTGCAACACAAAAATTTTGATTTTGAAGGTAGACTTTGCGTTTGAAAGAGGGACTAGGGTTATTGCTGGAGACTGATAAAAAAGTGGCAAGCAATAGGATATTTTGGAGTAAATGAGGAAGCCATTTGGGTTAAAACTAATTTGTCCTGACCTTGTTTTTCTAAAAGGGCCTGATGTGGTCCGTTAAGCATGTGTTGTATATCTGCTTTAAATATTTATTATGTCTGAAAGAACAGAATGACACCCTTAAGGATAGGGATGTAACTTCCCCCATATCGACATTTCCTTAAGGATAAGCATCTCTCCCTAAACTAAGCATTAATTATTGACCTGCTATGCTCACATTGTGACCACTCGCCTTATGACCACCTCCTTGCTGTGTTCACTGATCTGTTGTGCCAGCAAAGCAATCTCCTGACTGTTGTAAAAGAGACATTCCTGTCATATGTGATGTATGCTCCTTGTTCCAAGATGGTATATAACCACTCTGTACACCCTGCTTCTTTGGAGTGTTTCCTTCTTTTGTGAAGGGACTCTCCTGGCCTATATGGTCCTCAGGATTAGCTTATAATAAACTCACCTCAATTTTTTTTTTTAAAGATTTTATTTTTCCTTTTTCTCCCAGAAGTCCCCTGGTACATAATTGTATATTTTTAGTGGTGGCTGCTTCTAGTTGTGGCATGTGGGACGCTGCCTTAGCATGGCTTGATGAGCAGTGCCATGTCTGCACCCAGGATCTGAACCGGCAAAACCCTGGGCCGCCGCAGCAGAGTGCAGGAATTTAACTGCTTGGTCATGGGGCTGGTCCCCCCAATTTTGATTTATAGCTTGCTTATAGATTATTTCTGTCTATAAGACTAAGACTACTCTAGGTTTTTCAATACTGCTCCAGAATGACAACTAGAATGCTACTGAGAAGTTGTACTTTTGTATGATGCGTGATTGCAAAATAAACCACTCCCTAACATATCTATGCCCAGTGTAAGTTTCTCTTTCCTCCTTCTCAAGGTCTGAAATGACAGCTTCAACCTTAGAGCTGAATGGCTGCTCCTGCTGCTCACCCACTCCATTCATCCCATCTTCCGGTGATTGTCTCCTGCATCATCTTATCTCATTTCTTATCTTCTCTCCAGAGCTTCTAAAACACCCCCCAATTCTATCAAGGAGTATCCAGCAAAGCATGACCTTCCTCTAACCTGCAGCTGGCTTACTGCTGGTATTTATTTGTCACTCTGACTTTCCCTATAGAATTCCTTTTTAGATAATAGCTTTACTGAGCTATAATACACATGCCATAAAATTCACTCTTTTAAAGTGTACAGTTCAGTGGTTTTTTCTTTTTTAGTGTATGCACAGAACTGTGCAACCATCACCACTACCTAATTTCAGACATTTTTATCACCCCTAAAAGAAACTCTATACCCATTAACAGTCACTCCCCATTTCACTCCAACCCCTAGTCCTAGGCAACTCCTAATCTACTTTTTGTCTCTATAGATTTGCTTATTCTGGGCATCTCATATAAACAGAATCATACAATGTACAGTCTTTTGTGATTGACTTCTTTCACTTAACATCATATTTTCAAGGTTCATCTATGTTGTGGCAGGTATCAGTACTTCATTTCTTTTTATGGCTGAATAATATTCCACTGTATGAATATACCACTTCTTATTCATCCATTCCTCCGTTAATGGACATTTGAGTTTTTCCCATTTTTGGTTATTATGAATAACGATGCTATGCACATTCATGTACGAGTTTTTGTGCACAAATGTTTTCATTTTTGGTGGGTATAAACCAAGGGATAGAATTCCTGGGTCACGTGTTTAGCCTTTTGAGGAACTGCCAGTCTCTTTTCCAAGGCAGCTGTACCACTTTACATTCCAAACAGAAATGGATGAGGCTTCCAACTTGTCTACATCTTCAAAACTTGTAATTTTCTGTCTTTTTGATTAGAGCCATCTTAGTGAGTGTGAAGTAGTATCTCATGGTTTTTATTTGCATTTCCCTAGTCACCAATAAGGTTGAGTGTCTTTTCATGTGTTCCTTGGCCATTAGTATATCTTCCTTGGAGAAATATCTTTTCAAGTCTTTAGCCCATTTAAAAAAATTAGGTAGTTTGTCTTTTTATTGTTCAGAGATAAGAATTCTTTATATATCCTGGATACAAGTCCCTTAATCTGATTTGCAAATGTTTGCCACCACTCTGTGGAGTAAATTTTTTTGTCTTTTCACTTTCTTGATGCTGTTCTTTGCAGCATAAAAGTTGTAATTGTGATGAAATCCAATTTGTCTATTGTTTTTCTTTTGTTGCTTGTGCTTTTGATGTCATATCTAAGAAGCCATTGCTTAATCCAAGGTCACATAGGTTTATTCTTATATGTTCTTCTAAGAGCTTAATACATAGGTCAGTGAGCCACCTTGAGTTAATTTTCATATATGGTGTGAGGTAGGGGTCCAACTTTATTCTTTTGCATGTGGATATCCATCTCTCTCAGAAACATTTGTTGAAAAGACTATTCTTTCCCCCACTGAATCGTCTTATTACCTGTATCAGTCAGCTTGGACCACCATAACAAAACACCATAGACAGGGTGATTCAAACAACAGAAAGCTATGTTTCACAGTTCTGGAGGCTGGGAAGTACAAGATCAAGGTGCTGCTTGATTTGGTGAATTTGTGAAACAAGACAAGTTATGTACGTCTAAAAATATAATGGTGGAACAGGCATGGGATAGACATTCCCATTCCAAAAGGGAGAAATAAGGAAGAAGAAAGAGTGATAGGTTCCATGCAAGCCCAAAACCTAGCAAGGAGAATTCCATAAGATTTTAAGACTTATAAATAAAAGAAATTTATTTCTCACAGTTCTGGAGTCTGGAAGTCCAAGGTCAAGGTATCTGCAGATTTGGTGTTTGGTGAGAAGGCCTGCTTTCTGGTTCATAGATGACTGACTTTTCATTGTGTCCTCACATGATGGATGCAGCCAGGCAGCTCTGTGGGATCTCTTTTATAACAGCACTAATCCCATTCATGAAAGTTCCACACTTATGACCTAAGTACCTCCCAAAGGCCCTACCTCCTAATACCATCACATTGGGCATTGTGTTAGGTTTCAATATATGAATTTTGGGAGGAAGTAACTATTCAGTTCATAGAAACTGGTTACTCAAGTGCTTCTCTGTGTGACAGACAATTCTAATATATATATAATATATATATATATATCAGACTTATATAGTCTCATCACGTATATATATATCACATATACATATACTGTTTTTCTTCATCACTCTAGAATTTTCTTTCACACTTGAACGTTTTCTAGTACTATGAATTGCTATACATTTTGGCTGTCTGTAAGATTATGCAAAGGCACCACACACCTTAGGTGAAAATCACAGCTTACACAAATAGGATTTTAGGTGTTGACAAACATATTCTAGATCAGAAGAGATCCTGAGAATCATGAGCAACCACAGTGACTGCCTACTCCTTTCCTTACACATGCTGACAATACCACTGACTCATGACATCCACAGCTCTTTCATAACTGTTAAGCATTCTAACTACAGCACCGTAAAAGGTGAGACCTAGATTTTGTTTCCCTATGTGTTCATAATATACATATATATATGTATATATACATGTAATCTTTTGTATTTGTTTCAGAGAATTCTGAGAAAACTTATTTTTATATGCATAAAGGATTCCTGTAGGCTTGCATTCTAGCTTTACATGATTTTTTTTATTTTTATAATTCATCTGGGTATTATTTTGACTGGTATAATTACAGTAATTATAATTATAATACATACGTTTTTATCTGAAATATCTTTTTGAAAGGCACAAGTATTTTTTTCTCTTCTTGTCACTTATGCTGTGGAGTCTTAACAAATTACAAAACTATATATGTTAACTGAAGTGCATTTGAAATACTATAGGAAAAGGAAGAGGAAAAACAGAAATATTCTGTAAAGAGTGGATACTCTTGACTTTCCTAAAATTACGTTGCTTTGGTTACTGCCATCCTTATGATCACAGCCAGGTTCCAGAGCTTCCTCTTGCCACTTCTGTGGGTGAGGAGAGCAGGGATGGGGGTGGGAAGTTGGAGAAGGGAGTTCGATTCTCTCAGAACTAGACTTTGGATAGAAATGGCTGGCTCCTGAGTTTGCAACATCCCACTCTGTTCGTTGGAGGAGACAGTTCTTCAGATCTGACCAGTGGACTGCCCTGGTTTCTTCTTGACCAGGTGGGACCCCCTAATTCTTTCTATGCCAGTTCTGGGGCTCTGCTTATTTAAATGCTCTATCTCAGGTTCCAAACATTTGATTTGATGTTCCCAATTCAATTACATTACTGCATAAGTGAGATAAAGTCATGACTAAAGTTTTAAAATTCCACATACTCTAAAGTTGCTCAAATCGTTTTTTTAACTTTTCAGACTTAAGGAAAAATTGCAATAATAATACAAAGAATTCTCTTATATTCTTCACCGCAATTCTCCAAATGTTACCATTTTACATGATTACTTTATTATTCCTTCACTCTCTCACTCTTTGTCTCTCTCTCTCACTTGAGAATAATTGCAGACATTTTGCCCTGGTACCTCTAAATATTTCAATGGGTATTTCCTCAAAACAGGGACATTTTCTTATATATCCATAGTAAAAGTATCAAAATCAAGGAATTACCACTGATATAATATTGTTATCTAATCCATAAACCTCACCCAAAGTTTTCCAAAGTTGTCCCAATATCTCAATAATGTCCTACAGAGCCAAAGAAGAAAATATTTTTCCTCTCTCTCTTCTTTCTTTCTCCTTCCTTCTTTTATCTGGTTCAGGATCCAATACAGAATCACACATTAATTTAGCTAGCTAATTGGATTTTTATAATTAAACTTTATTGAGGTATAATGTACATATAATAAAATGTACTCACTTCAAGTGTATCATTCAGTAAATTTTGACAAATGCATTCTTCCACGTATCCGCCACTACAGTAAAGATATGGAACATTCCCATCATCCCAAAAGGTTCTCTTTGCCCCTTGCCAGTCAATCCCCGACTCCTGGTCTCAGGCAACCACTGATCTCTTTTGTCATTATAGATTCGATTTATGTTTTCTATAGTCCTGTGCAAATGAAATTATATAGTATGTGTTCTTTTGTGTCCAGCTTCTTTAGCTCAGTATGTTTTGGGATTCACCCATGTTTTCATTGTTCATTTTAAAAAATTGCTTAGTAGTTTACCTTTGTATGGATATTCTAAAATTTGTTTATTTATCTGCTGATGGACATTGGGTTATTTCTTTTCGTTTTTGCTATTACAAATAAAGCTGTTATGAACATTTTTGTACAAGTCTTTGTGTGGACATATGTTTTCATTTCTCCTGGCTGTAATTTCTGGATCACAAGCTAAGTGTACATTTTTCTGGATAAGAAATAGCCAGATTGCTTTCCAGAGTAATTGTACCATTTTACCTTCCCACCAGCAATGTATGAGAGTTCCAGTGCCTCCACATCCTTGACAACATTGAAGTCCCAGTTGTTTTGATTTTAGCCATTCTAAGAGTGTATAGTGGTATCTCATGGTGGTTTAAATTTGTATTTCCCTGATAATCAATGATGTTGAGCATCAGATGATTAGATTTTAAAACCTATAAATAATAAAAATAACTGTCATCATGCATGGCAAATATGCTAGGCTTTTTGAGCCCTTAACTAGTATTAATTCATTTCATCCTCACGATCACCCTATGAGGTAAGTACTACTATCATTCCTGTCTTACAGATGAGGAAGCTGAGGCACAGAGAGGTTAAGCACTTGGCCCAAACTCACATGTCTAGTAAGTGTGAAGCCAGTGTTTAAACCTGAGTCTAGAGCCTGGGCTCTCGACTGCCATACTATACTTGATAGATGAGTGTTGTCTACCTGGAGTCCAATGCTTTTTATTAACTGCTTCAAACTGCTTCTCTTGCATTTGGGTTCTCTTTTTTCCCCTCCCCGTCTGCTTAGTTCTGATCACTGATGCCACTCACCCCTGAAATCTTTCTTTCTTTTTTTTGAGGAAGATTAGCCCTGAGCTAACTACTGCCAATCCTCCTCTTTTTTGCTGAGGAAGCCTGGCCCTGAACTAACATCCGTGCCCATCTTCCTCTGCTTTATATGTGGGACACCTGCCACAGCATGGCTTGCCAACGGGTGCCATGTCCGCACTCAGGATCCGAACTGGTGAACCCCGGGCTGCAGAAGCGGAATGTGTACATTTAATTGCTGCCCCACTGGGCTGGGCCCCTGAAATCCTTCTTGAATTGGTAAAACGGTCTGTCTTCAAAACTGACTCACTATATCGAACAGTCTCGCCTGCTTCTTGCATCTAGAGGCTGTATTGGATCTTTCTTTTTAAGTTTTAAATTCTCTCTTTCTTCTTAAACTTTTATTATGGAATATTTCAAACATATTCCAAAGTGGAGAAAACACTATAATGAACCCTAATTTTTGTCTGTAAAAATACTGGTAGGTATCTCTAATTGAGAGGGATAAAAAACTATAACCTTGATATCAGAATCACACCTGAAAAAAATTACATCAGTTTCTAAACATCATCAACATCCAGTTAGTGTTCAAATCTGCTCTTTCTTTCTTTTTCTTTTTTTTTTTTTTGCTGAGGAAGATTTGCCCTGAGCTAAAATCTGTGCCTGTCTTCCTCTATCTTGTATGTGGGACACCCCACAGCCTGGTTGACAAGTGGTATAGGTGCACACCTGGGATCCGAACTCATGAACCCCAGGCTGCCAAAGCTGAGTGTGCTGAACTTAGCCACCAGGCCATGGGGCCGGCCCCAAATCTCCTTGGTTTTCTAATCATTTTTATTTTTTACAGTTTCATGAAGCACAATCTAAATAATTGTGATTATTTAGTATCTCATACATTTCTTCGAATTTATAGGTTTCCCATTTTACTATTTTTGGTCTTGCAGTTTAATTTTTGAAGAAAAGTGGTTATGTGCTTGCAGAGTTTCCTGTAGTCTGGACTTTGCTGATGGAATCTCTATAGAGTGTAAAGTTCTCCTCTATTCCTTATATTTCCCGAAATTTGTAGTTAAATCTGGAAGCCTGATCACATTCAGGTCCAATTTGTTTTGGTTAAACTACTTCAAAGGTGATGATGTGAACTTCCGTCAAGAAATACACAAGGTGCCTGCCCTGTGGCCAAGTGGTTAAGTTCCTGTGCTCTACTTCAGCAGCCCAGGGTTCTCTGGTTCAGATCCTGGGCGTGGACCTACACACAGCTTATCAAGCCATGCTGTGGTGGCATCCCACATAGAAGAACTAGAATGACCTATAACTAGGATATACAACTATGTGTTGGGGCTTTGGGGAGAAAAAAAAAAAAAGAGGAAGATTGGCAACAGATGTTAGCTCAGGGCCAATCTTCTTCACCAAAAACAGCACAGCTTTTTTTTTTTTAAGAAAAGAAATACACAATGTCTGATTGTGTCTCTTTTTGTGATGGTATCAGCCATTGAGGATCATAGCCTAGGTGTGTTAACTCGTTACGGGTTATAAAAACGATGTTCTAATCCTATCATTTCTTCATTGGCTGGAATACACCTATAAAGAGAAAATTCTTTATCACCTGTTGGGTTATCTGAGATTCACAGAGGACAGGCAAAATAAATGTTGGGTTCTTTCTCTTTCGTGTCCATTTTCAAAACAGTAAGATGGTTAGGAGAATGCACGCTTAAGGCAGTAAAAGAATGCAACTATAGACTATGTTAATTTGCCAAGAATTAACTGCACAAACTCTTTTAGTACAGTCTCATCTTTGGTTTTCCTAAAGAACATGCCAAGGCAAGTGGAAAATGCAGCATCTTATGTCAGACAATGAGCACAAAAAATAATGTGGCACTTTTCCTCTTCAAAGCATTTCAGGGCTAATTATTTTTCCCATCTCCTCTAGAGGTAGGTGTTATTACCTTCATTTTAAAGATAAGAAAATGGAGACTTGAAGAAGATATGAGAACCACTTGCCCCAAGCTAAAAGGGCGTCACCGTAAAAGATGAGAATATAATTTCTGTATGGCTTAGTCTTAAATTTCATGCTGAGGAAGAGAAATACAGGGAGGGCCAGAGAAAAGGGGAGCTAGAGACCACTGATTCAATTCTGACGCCACGAATTGTGCAATGTGCAGAAATTTGAGGACACTCTGGGCCATGGGGATTATCAATGAAGCATTTTATATTGTGATGCTTGACACAGGCAAATGTTTTTCAGATGACTAAAAACAAGTAATTCGCCACATTTTGTCACATGGATATTCCTATAGTGTGACAAGGACAGAAAACTCTCCACTAGATTCAGATGCCTCAGTTATTTGTACACCAGGTGACTGGAAGATCACAGCTGTTTTTTCTCTAAGTTAGGACTATTTAGTGTATGTTGATTACTCCTTTGTAAAAAAAGATAGTATTTGTACTAAACTTTGAACAAGCTCAGTTTATGCCAACAGATCACACGTAGCTGTGAGCCTGGATCAAGCAAGAGATGATGCAATTTTGGGGAATTGTCTTCTCAATATTGGGCTTGGCACGCAGACTTTTCATTGTAGAGATGTTAAAGTTAAAATGATCTCAACGCTTTGGTGCAGGAATATACAAAACTTGTGTTCGTCACCCAAACTAATTTTCCCAACAGCCTATAATTGCTTAGACCTGGGATAAGCTTGCCTCATCAGCACAAACGTCCCTATCAGTGGTACAAGAGTGATGGGAAAAGCAAGTCAACGTGAGGCTGGTTTTCAAAAGGAAGAAACCCAGAAGTCTTTTTCTGACATTAGATTTGTCTTATTAGCCACCTGACAAGACCTCTCACCTAAAACCCATCTGGTGAGTTTTACAATGACTTGGTAATTTATCTCCTTGAAAAGAACTGCTAATACCTGTCATGCACTGTGGGCTTCTAATTCAAGAATCAAATGCTGCATGTTTGACGTAGTGGGTGAGAAATCTCTGTTTAATTTGCACCTCATGTTTCTTCTATTTAATTCTCAACGCATGTGCCAATAAACCTATTTATTGTTTTTTTTTAGGGAACTGCATTCTTTCTCAACTTTTCTCCTTCTCTAACGTAAAGTTAGCTTTGATTTTATGGCAGCTCAGCTAAAGAAAGGGATCCTTGTAATCTTAGACAGGTAAAGAGAAAAGAGGAGAGATCCTGCCATTCTCACCAAGCTGCCTCTCTACATGTAGTGAAAGACTTGCTCCACTTTCCTCCGGCTCCTTCTTCTCTGGCTGATGATATCCTCCTGTGAAGTCACGGCGAGTTTGCTCATCAAATCCTGAAATACTAAGAGCTTGAAAAAAAGAAGTTGAAGATTAAGATCAAAGACACATTCTTTTACACAAGGAGAGTGAATACATCATCTTTGTAATACCAACAAGTGGCGGAGCTGATAATACAATTCAGTTGAGGAGTGTGCAAGAATTATGGCTCCCTAATAGAGGGACCTGTGGGAGATACCCATCACAGAGGACAGTCATGACTCTCTCGGATGAATGGCACTTAGCACAGGGGAGGGGCGGAGCTTGATCCTAACCAAGTGGGTCAGGATGGTGGTTCGGCTTTGTGGTGAGCGTTTGGGCTTCCCCTTCAAAGCCTCCTTTGGAAAGAAAACTGATAATAAATATATAGGGAATTATCTTTGATTCATTTATTTTCTTCCATTCTTGGGCTATATTTAGGACTCCATATTTATTTTTTAACTGTTTTACTAAGCAGTGGCGGGTGGTGTGGTATTTGTACAGGCTCAGGGTTTGGGGTCAGTTCTCGTGTGAGCTTGACTCCATCTCTTACTAGCAGTTGGTTAAATTTCTAATATCGCTTTCCTCATTTATAAAATTGGAATCATAATACATAACTGACTTTAGAGAGAGAAAAAAATACCTAAAATTTCTTTGGGGAAAAATATGTGTATGCAAAAAAACTTATAAACTACAAAGCATCAGAATATAAGTTGTCGTGATAGTAATGATAAGTATCTGTCATTTAATATGAAATTTAATATGAATTAATAAATATAGACTCCCCTCTTCAATGTCTTAATTCTCTTCTCTTACTACTGGTAAATTGGACTTTTACTTTCATTTTGTATGTTTAGTCTTTTGCTGTTGCTCTTTGCTATTTATAAGATACCCAGACCTAAAAGTAGAAAGTAGAAATTTTGCATAAATTGTGTGTATATGTATATGTGTGTGTGTGCTTGCATGCGTGTGATACAGCCAATGAATCTTAATTCCTTTCAAGCTTTAAAAACTACCGGGGCTGCCCTGTGGCCGAGTGGTTAAGTTCCTGCGCTCCCTTTGGTGGTCTGAGGTTTTGCCACTTGGATCTTGGGCACGGACATGGCATCGCTCATCAGGCCATGCTGAGGCGGCATCCCACATGCCACAACCAGAGGCACTCACAACTAAAATATATAACTATGTACCGGGGGGGCTTTGGGGAGAAGAAGGGAAAAAAAAAGGAAAAAGAAGATTGGCAACAGTTGTTAGCTCAGGAGCCAATCTTTAAAAAAAACTACCTATTTTTCTTCCAAGTAAAAAAAGTCTACCCTTTATCTTTATATCTACTATACAGGTAAAAATAATTTCTCTGCTATTTGTAACTTCACTACGGTTTTTAGAGTAAAAATCATGATGGTTATTTATTGGACGTTGATTGGTGGCAGGCACTACTCTAAGCACTTTACATATGTTAAATCATTTAGTCCTCATTTTAACCCTATGAGGAGTTGCTAAAATGTCACCCCCATTTTACAGATGAGCAGACTGAGGCTGAGTAAGATTTAGCAATTTGCTCAAGGCCATGGAGTCAATAAATGGCAGAGCTGGGAACCAGCTAGTCTCATGTCAGAATCAGCATTAACCATTTGATGGCCTGTGTTAGTGTGGAACCTGCCAGAAGCCTGTGATTTTGAAAGTGGGATCTGTGAACAACCTGTTCTCAACCACTGGAAAGATTTCCAATTCCAGGGCCTAGAACTATCGACTCTCAGTCTCTGGGGACTTGGGTGTGGGAGTGTGCAATTTGATTGTACTTCCTCTCCTGCTCCGCAACACCCCAGCCTCGACGTGATTCTGTTGCACAGTGGTGTTGAAGAACCAGTAGCATAAGCATTTTTATCTAATTGGATAAAAAGAGACTTTGATTTACCGACTATAATTTTTAATTCTTTATGTTCCAAAATATTAAAATAGCAACTCTCTTTCTTGGAGGTGGACACCACTTCCTTTTATAACCATCATTGTCTGCTGTTGTTACAAGCAATTTACTGCTTTCTGCTACTAGGGATAAGTTCATGTGTCCTTTCACAGTTTAAGGCATGTTTATTTAATGTTTATTGTGCAAAGCCCTATGTGAGTTCTTGGAGGGGGAGTGGGGATATATGGATAAATAAAACATAGTCCCTGCTCTCCATGTGGCTTAGGGTCTAGGGGGCGACCAGGCTCAAATGCTCATAATACGTGGGTGTGACGAAGGGTTACGAGCACAGAATGGGGCTCAGTGGAGAAACGTCTGCTCTCAAGTTTCTACGTTGGAAGGACTTGGAGCTACAACAAGCAAATCTCAGAGTCCTCCGGGGTTGGGGCAAATGAAGACACTGGATAGAAGGAATCAACCTCAAATCCCATCTAGGAGGCAGAGACCAAGACTGAGAGCGCTCATCTGAAGAGTCTAGCATGGTGCCCTACATACATAGTGTAGGTTGGTTTGAATATTTCTTCTTCTTCCCCCAAATTCCTTGGAAGCCTCCTTGAAAATTTCCTCCCTTTCCAAGTGAAGCCAGATGACTTCATGTTCCTGAGACGTGCAAATTCCTACATCGTCTTTCTCATTAAATCGGTCCTATCATCATATAGAACTAACGCTTATTAAAGGAAGGAGTCCCTCTTATATTCCATACAATATATTCCATATTCCACATTAAATGATACATTTAATCTCAGATTAAATACAAGAGTATAGTGTTTAATATAAGCGTATAGTGTATTTGTTAAGAGTGCCACCTGGATTTAAATCTGGTTCCGCCATTTACTAACGTTGTGACCTAGGGAGTTACCTGCTAGCCTTGTGCCACTGTAGTATTTTCCCTTTTCATTTATAAAATAGAATAAAAATAGTGCTTACATAAAATGGTATGGTAAACTTATGTCTGAAGGCATGTAGTAAAAAGTCTTACTCACATCACTTAAATGCACACACAAGGCACCGTGGGCTTAAGTTTCATGTTTGGAAACAAGGGGTTTTGACTTGGTGTTGGCCAAGTTTCCTTCAGAGCTAAGCGTCAGCTTCTCCTTGACATGCTTTCTTGCATCATGTAGCAAGGCAGAGACCACAGCCCGCTACTGAGTCAGCACACTGACTGATGCTGTGCGGGAGGAGGGCGGAGGGAGGAGAAGGAGGGTTAGGCCTGTTCCCACTTGCAGTCCCCTCCCTGGGCGGGGATCCTCCTGGAGGTGCTCCTGCATGACAGCTTCTCCCTGGCTCCTGTCCTCCTTGGCCTGGCTCATGTTGGGAGGAGTCCTGGTTGGTTGCTGGTCTTGGGTGAGACACCAGCTTCTGCTGGGCTGCTGAGTGGTTCTAGACCTCATCTGAGGGAAACTCTGGAATTTCTACTTCTTAAGAAACGTAACTTTCTTTTGAGTTGTGTAGCCTTTTATTAGGGACTAAAATAGAAGGTATCTCGTGAACAACACTGTAGTAATTGATTATAACTGGAGATTTATTATGCAAAGCCCACATTTATTATGTGGCAGACTGCTTTTTGAAAGTAACTTGTCAAGAAATATAACTTTTTAATCCTTAGAAGTGATATATAATGACTCTAGGAAATTTGGAAGATATAGGCAACTATAGAAAGAAAATAAAAATCACCTTTAATTTCAGCAATCAGAAATAACTAGTGTTAAAATTATTTTATGCATTTTCTTTGTCTTCTAAGCATATATACACACATGTAATTTCTTAATACAAAATGAAGCAAGCTTTCAGTGCATTACAGCAAGGAACAAAGGTCTCTAAGTATATATATATATTTCGTAACCTATTGTTATGCAACTTAATCTTGTGAGCATTACTCTTTGAAAACATACATTTAATTATTTCCTTATTGATGGACAATCAGCTGGTTTCTAGTTTTTCTATCATAAATAATATCTCCATGGACATTTTTGTACATTAATCACTGACTTTATCTGTAATTATTTCCTTAAGAAAGATTTCTAAAAGTTGTATTATTGGGTCAAAGGAGATGGATACTAAAAAGGCAACATAGTGCCAAATTATTTCCCAGAAGAGTTGGCTAATTTACATTCTTACCAGCTGTATTGAAATTCTTATTTCTCCTGGATATTTTGGAAAGGTTGCATTTTGATTCTTATATTTGGTCCTTTTGTCCTATAAGAATTACATATGAAAAATTATAAAATCTTTTATGTCTACAAATATTTGAACAAATGAATGTGAAGTCAATGGATCACATAGCTCTATTACCTAATGAGTTAAAATCCAGTCACCGATGAACTAATATGTTTAATTTTTATTTCATTATTATGTCACATCCAAGTGCATTCCCTACTATGCATTTTCAAGAGGAATTTAGCTCTTTTTGGACAGGTAAAGGCAGACTTTCACTCTTTGACCTTTTCATCTGAAAGGAACATAGGACCATGGGTCCCACCCCTCCCTCCTTATTACTTTTCGGGATTCTGAGGCCCAGAGAAGTTAAGTTTCTTGCTGATGATTAATACCTAATGAGCAGTGGAGTGTGGCTCAGAATCAACTCCAAGATGAATTCTCTTTTCCACACTGTCACCTCCCTTTTCTTTACATCCATCAACCAAATCTAAGTGATTTGATATTGAATTTTCTGCTCGGATATGCCTTTGCACACAGTATTAAGGGTTTTAAAGGCAAATCATGCCTCTTACGCTACCTGGTTGTCTGTGGTTTAACTCGAGTCCTGCTTTTACTCTTTATTTTTTGCACTGTCTGAGTTGGGAATTTCTTTTTAGTTGTCAGGTTTTTTTTTCCACTTAAGTTTGCTTCTTAGTAGAAAATTTAATGTAAATTATTTTTCATAACAGGTTATCATTTAAAATTTCTTCCGGACAGAATTTTAAGCTTATCAAACAGAATTTGATAAGACAAAAAGCATGAAAGCATGTTAGCTCTTGGATTTTTGAAGTGGACATAATTAGGGTAAAGGACTATAAGTCTGGGGTTTTGAAAGCAATTTTTTTTGTCTCAGTCAGAAACTCTAAGATAAAGTTACCTTATCTTTCCTGACTCAGTTTCTCCACATATGAAAAGGAGATAATAGTCTTCAGTGACTAGATGGGAGCCTTTATTGTGTAATTTCTGTGAACTGTTGGAAATGTGCAGGGTTCTCATTATTCCTCTGTTGTATAGGAAAGCTGTCACACGCATTGGTGGGAATCATACTTGTCAGTGGGGAAAAAAATACTTGATTATTTTTAGATATCTAGGGAGAGTGCTCGAGAATTTGTGGCTGAAGTTTATCTTCTTGGAAAAGAAGAGAGAGAGAAAGAAGCGAGAGAGAGAGAGAGAAAGAGAGGGAGAATGATTCTAAGCATGCTCTAACAAAGCTCCTTTGAGTTGTTCGTAGGAGTGGCTGGGTGTGTCAAGCCATCCCTCAGCCAACATGCTGAGTAATCAAGTTATAATGTTTGCAATGTGTCAACCTATGGGTAAGAAAGAGCACCAACCAACCAGTTTCCTAGGTTATAAAATATTTGGAATGATGATTACTTTTGTTGAACTAGAGGAAATTATTGTTTGATAAAACTGTATGATGAATGAATGAATAATTCATTCTTTAAGCTATAGTTCTTCCCTGCAAAATAAATCTACTCTTTTTAATATACAGTCAATAACGTGGTTTTTGTGGCAAATAAAAGAGAGAGAATGGGGGCAGGCCCAGTGGCATAGTGATTAAGTTCGTGTTCTCTGCTTTGGTAGCCCGGGGTTCACAGGTTTGGATCCCAGGCTTGGACATACACAGCTTTCATCAAGCCATGCTGTGGCAGAATCCCACATACAAAATAGAGGAAGATGGGCACAGATGTTAGCTCAGTGACAATCTTCCTCAAGCAAAAGGAGGAAGATTGGCAATGGATGTTAGTTCAGGGCTAATCTTCCTCCCCCCCCCCCCCCCCCCCCCCGTGCAAAAAAAAGAGAGAGAGAAGAAAATTATAGATTATTTTTGGAGTTATAGAGCAAATGTTTCTTCCTCCAAACAGGTATATCATTTCACACAAAATATTTTTTTTTATTGAGGTTATGACAGTTTGCAACATTGTGAAATTTCAGTTGTGCGTTATTATTTGTCAGTCATCATATAGGTGCACCACTTCACCCTTTGTGCCCACCCTGCACCCCCCTTCCCCTGGTAACCACTAAATAATTCTCTTTGTTCATATGTTTGTTTATCTTCCACATATGAGGGAAATCATACAGTGTTTGTCTTTATCTGGCTTATTTCACTTAACATAGTACCCTCAGGATCCATCCATGTTATTATGAATGGGACAATTTTGTCATTTTTTGTGGCTGAGTAGTATTTCATTGCATATACACACCACATCTTCTTTATCCAGTCATCAGTTGATGGACACAGGTTGCTTCCACATCTTGGCTATTGTGAATAATGCTGAAATGAACATAGGGGTGCATAAATCTCTTTGAATTGCTGATTTCAAGTTCTTTGGATAGATACCCAGTAGTGGGATGGCTGGGTCCTATGGTATTTCTATTTTTAGTTTTTTGAGAAATCTCCATACCATTTTCCATAGTGGCTGAACCAGTTTGCATTCCCACCAGCAGTGTATGAGCATTCCCTTTTCTCCACAAGCTCTCCAACATTTGCTATTTTTTGTCTTGGTTATTATAGCCATTCTAATGGGTGTGAGGTGATATCTCAGTGTAGTTTTGATTTGCATTTCCCTGATGATCAGTAATGTTGAGCATCTTTTCATGTGCCTATTGGTCATCTGTATATCTTCTTTGGAGAAATGTCTGTTCATATCCTCTGCCTATTTTTTGATTGAGATTATTTGATTTTTTTGTTGTTGAGTTGTGTGAATTCTTTATATATTACAGAGATTAACCCTTTGTCGGATATGTGATTTTCAAATGTTTTTTCCCAGTTGGTAGGTTGTCTTTTCATTTCAATCCTGTTTTCCCTTGCCTTGTAGAAGCTCTTTAGTCTGATGAAATCCCACTTATTTATTCTTTCTTTTGTCTCCCTTGTCCAAGAAGACATGGTGTCTGAAAAGATCCTTTTAAGACCAATGTCAAAGAGTGTACTGCCTATATTTTCTTCTAGGAGTTTTATGGTTTCAGGTCTTACCTTCAAGTCTTTTATCCATTTTGAGTTTATTTATGTGAGTGGCATAAGAGAATGGTCTACTTTCATTCTTTTGCATGTAGCTGCCCAGTTTTCCCACCACCATTTATTGAAGACTTTTCCTACTCCACTGTACGTTCTCGGCTCCCTTGTTGAAAATTAGCTGTCCATAGATGTGTGGTTTTATTTCTGGGCTCTCAAATCTGTTCCATTGATCAGTGTGCCTGTTTTTGTGCCAATACCATGTTGTTTTGATTACTATAGCTTTGTAGTATGTTTTAAAGTCAAGGATTGTGATGCCTCCAGCTTTGTTCTTTTTTCTCAGGATTGCTTTAGCAATTGAGAGGTCTTTGGTTGCCCCATATGAATTTTAGGATTCTTTGTTCTATTTCTGTGAAGAATATCCTTGGGATTCTGATTGGGATTGCCTGAATCTGTACATTGCTTTAGGTAGTATGGACATTTTAACTATGTTTATTCTTTCAATCCATATTGCACTAAATATTTTTAAAGAAACATTTACTTAAAACAGTCAGAATTATGTTCTGGCTTCATTGGGTGTTGCTGAATTCCTGTTGCCGGAATTGTTTCTGCCCAGGTTAGACAAGCACTGAGCAGGAGAGCTGTAGAGGGAATTTGAACATCAAAAGGGAGAATGGACAAAGCTCTCTGATTTGAATGCAAGTCTCTTAAAATCTGTGGGTCACAATAGCAAGCATACAGCAGGTGTTCAATAAATGATTGTAGTGAATTAGATGTGAATATCCTGCACTAGCCTTTTGGCCGTTAGGATAATTCCCTGAGTCTGTGCCTGTCTGAGGAATAGGCAAAGTGGTAATAACGACCATTACTAGGAAGTAATGCTGTGTGCCAGACACTTTATACATATTGTCTCTTCATGCATCTTTGTGTCTCATTTTACAGATGAGGAAACTGAGACTAGAGAGACTAAGCACTTTGGCTAGGAGTTTTCAAGCAATGAGTGATAGAGTCAGTTTCCAAATGTATGACTCTGCCCCTCAACCCACATTTCCCTGCTACAGCTGGAGAGTGTAATTTTTGAGAGGTATCCTGTCCACATGACCATCTTATGACCTTCTTGCCTCCTCTTGCTCCACTGATGTCTGAAATTCTACTTTCAGAGTTCAACTCATTTAGTTTATGACTTTGATCCTGGTTAACAAAAAAATACCCAGGGCATGGGGTGGGGGGAAGGGAAACTATCAGTCAATCTTAGTTTAGCAAAATGAGTTGTTCTCATTCATTTAGTGGACAAGCATTTCTTGACTGGGTACTCTGTCAAGTCCATACCAAGTGTTGACGTTACAAAAATGAACGAGGCTTGGTCCTTACCTTTGAGATTCTCGTAGTCAGATAGAAGAGACTGTAAAATAAATAGATCATTTTGAAACAATGTGGTTAATGAATAATAGAAAATATTAGGTAAGCACAGCAGAGAAGCAGTTTGCACAGTTTCAGCTCCTTTCCTGAGAGTGGATTTTACGGGAAGGGAGTAGGTTTCACCAAATGAAGGAGCCGCAAGAAGGCAGGAAAACTGGCCCACGCGAAGAGATTTCAGAGCAAAGCTGTATAATCCTAATCACCATATTTTATTGGGAACTCCATCAAACAATTTCTCTTATCACTTTGTTATTACATATTTTGCTAAGTATAATTTATTTCATTTATACATCCTCTTCTGTCTTTCATGATCGTCTTTCCGTTTAATAGAAAGCTACCTCTGGCATCTAGCAGAATGAGGTGCTGCAGTTACATAGAAAGGACGGAGGTTAGAGTGCTTTTTGTTGTGCCACCGTATTTGAGAAGTACGAATAATTATGGCCATCACATATTCCTTTTATTTCCTATAATACTTTGCCTTCCGGTCCCACATGGGCTACTAGGGTTGCCCTTATGTATGTATGTATGTATTTAGCCCAAGGCAGGATCCAGCGACAGGCCCTTCCTGCCTGAGCATGTTGGAGGCCTTTAGAAGCTGTGCAGACAACAGCAAGTTCAGCCTGAATCATTTTTTTCAATCATGGACAAGCTGCCAAGAGGCATGAGTAAGAGCGGAGAGCGCAGAAGTGGGCGGGACAGAGAGAGTGCAGATTGGGAGTGGTCACAGTGGGAGGGCCCAGGCTTCAGGTGAGCCCGGCTGCCTCTGCCCTAGAGAGCTCCCTCCGCACCAAGGTCCTTCCGCACCTCGCTTTCCTTTTCCCTTGCCGTCCGTTTTCCAGGAGAACTGTAACTCCAGGTAAGCAAAGCGGGGGTAGCAAGGCCGGTGATTTCCCTCTTTTTGGCAATTCTTAAAACATAGCAGTTATTTGAGCTGGTTGGAGATGGTGAACACAGTCAACATAAAGGGTCATTTTCAAGTATGGGCTGTCGGTTTCAGTACTGTCGCCTATCACCCCCCGACATGGGCGGCATCTCCAGCTCCCAGTCCTTTGAGAACCAGGAATGCCACGTAAGGAGCGAAATCACTTAACCATACAAGGTAAGAATATGAAGAAATAACACGGCTAGGAGGTTTTGGTGGTGGTGGCGCGCAACAGTGATTTGTGGAGGAGAAAGTATTTCGGGGGACACTTTCAGCCCGACTTTGGAATTCAGATTGAACTTGAAATGCTAGTTTCAGGAAGGGTGTGGTACTTAAACCTGGAGAAAGTGGAAAAGCCTTTGAGTGTCTGGCTCATCTTCCTGCTTGGCAGTGTGGGGCTGAGATCCAGGCTTCAGAACTGCTCTTCTTTTTGGCATTTTTAAGCGTTCAGTGTTCACTTATTTGCAACCACATTCTTCATGGCAGAAAGTGTTCTCCCAGGCTGGCCAGTGGTGTAGTGGTTAAGTTTGCACACGCTCTGCTTCGGCAGGCCGTGGTTTGCCAGTTTGGATCCTGGGAGTGGACTTACACACTGCTCATCAAGCCGTGCTGTGGTGGCATCCCACATAGAAGAACTAGAAGGACTTACAACTATGTACTGGGGCTCTGGGGAGAAAAAAAAACTGAAAGTGTTCTTTCTCCCTATTTCTTGGTTTCAGGATATTTGAAACAAGTTACAGATTTCAAATGTGTATTCTTGGGTGACTTTTCAAATTGATTGGCTCATAATTTCTTCCTCATAGACGTTACTGTTTTTACGGCTTCATTTAAGTGTATCATACTAAAGATCAACTGCACATGCCAGGCTGTTCCGTAGACTTGTAATCAGGTTAGGCTCAGACTCGCAGAGCTGAGGGGTCTTAGACGTATCGTAGCTCAGTCCCTCATTTTGCAGATGAGGAGTAGAGTCTCACAGAGGTGAATGGTGTCCAAGGCCATACAGCTTATAAGTGGCAAGATGTAGAATCCTGACTTTCAAACTCACAGCTCGTGGACTTTTCCATGACACCACGGGTAATCTTAACGGCTTTTTCACCCCCTACATCACTCAAGAGGTTTGGAATAGAAGTAGCGGGGTCCCAAACCTGAGTCCCCACCGTTTATGTGCAAGTGTTTGATGGGTTCCCTGATGGGTGGAGAGTTGGAAACATGTCTGAAGAAAAGATTCTCCATGTGACTCAGCAGGTTTATATCGTTGCTTCCTAACGCCTTGAATCCTGCCACTTCAATCCCTCTGGGTTGTGGGTTGACTTTGAAGGGATGCAGTCTCAGCAATTTTGGTCATTCTGGGGTGGCGAGTTCTGCTCTAGTTTACTGTTCGGCAGCAGTGAGGTGGCTCAGTGGTCAAGATCTGGCTTCTAAACCAATGGGAGCAGATATGACCTCAGAAAATCCGAGCAAAGCAGAGGCTCCCCAGCCGTGGGAAATTAAGCAATTCACCTTATTGATTATATTTACGTTGTTGTCCCTTCCTGGTGACAAAGCACTTGCCGTTTACACTTATTCATTTCATCACTTCATTAATCCTCATGATATTTTTTCACACTGCAGAAGCTGCAAGATCTCCTATTTTCTTAATCCTGCTTGGACTTTTCTCCTCTCGAGGTTAGAATGTGGACAGGAGAGGCCAGGTTTTTGGGCATTCCATGATAGTTATTATAGTAGGCAGGGTTCCTCATGGCATTGCCTAAGGACCCTCTACACTAAACAGTTTTTTAACCACATCATTTCTCTTAATCTGTAAAATGAGGCAGACTAGACTAAATAATATCCACAATAACCTGACACAGTGAAAAATTAGTTTTTAAGGAAAGAAAAAACTATGCACATAGCTGTACGTGTGTGTGTGCTCATGTGCACGAACGCATGTGCATAGAAGACGATAGATGATCTATAGGTACGGTGAACATATCTTGTTCAAAATACAGCATATTTGAGAGTGAAAGGAGTACTATTGCTAATGTCAGGATGACAGACATAAACCAGGACTGTCCCAGGCAAAGTGGGACGTATGGTCAACCTATCCACAGGGCCTTTATCTCATCCAAATGGTCTACAGATGAAAAGTGTGAGGACCATTGGCTTAGATGCATTAAAAACTTTAGAAATCTTTCTGCAGGGCCAGTGAGAAGCTGCAAGTCTAGAGAAGTGAGCCCTCCTGGCCCACCTAGCATCTTAGCACATGCGTCTCTGTTCCCTTGGGACTAGTCTCTGAGTCTCTGAGTTGTGTCAGTTCTCTCTGGCATGCATTTGCATGGCTGACTCCTAACTGTCCTTTGGGACTCACCTTTAGCGTGACTGACTTAGATGTCACCGTTTCTGGGGAGACTTCCCTGCGATTTCTATTATGAGTGAGCTGTCTCCCCAAGTGCTCCCATGGACGCTTGTGCCCTCCATCAAAACACTCATCATACCTGTCACACGTGCCATGATACTAGGTTGACAACCCTCTATGTTGTGTTCACCTTTGATTGCTTAATGTTTAGCTCAGTGCCTGACGTGCATTAGGTACTGATTACTTATTAAGTGGAAGCAATATAATATTAATAGTTTCAAACATAAATGGCAGAAAGAGAACAAGAGCTTCTTTAAGTAGGAAAATCAGAAAAAAAGTATTGTGTTGATTTAAAAAAATGCAAGGTATCTTGGAACTTCTAAAGGGATAATTTAGGACTCGTGGGACTTTTGGAACTCTTAAGACTTCAGAGAGAACAGATGCCAGCAAAGACACAATTACTGCGCAGGAAGGTGGTAAGGTGTGGTCGGCCAGTAGCAGGCTGGGAGCCAGAAGTGAATGCCGGGTCTGGTTTTACCATCCTCACTTCCTGTGTGGGTGGCCTGGGAGAATCACTTCATCTTTGTCAGCCTCCCTTTCCTCATTGTAAAATGAAGGGGTGGGGCCAGACTAGATCCAGCCCAAGATCTTGTCCCACTTTAAAGGTTTATGATTTCAGGACATAGTGTGAAAAACAGGCAGCTTCGCAATAAATTTTTACAACTTGTTTGTTGCATTTGTATTACTTCCTAAACTTCCTTTTCACTTTTCTCTGATTAAAATAAAAGTGGCTTTTAGACTTTTTTTTTTTTAAAGATTTTATTTTTTTCCTTTTTTTCTCCCCAAAGCCCCCGGTACATAGTTGTATATTCTTCGTTGTGGGTCCTTCTAGTTGTGGCATGTGGGACGCTGCCTCAGCGTGGTCTGATGAGCAGTGCCATGTCCGCGCCCAGGATTCGAACCAACGAAACACTGAGCGCACAAACTTAACCACTCAGCCACAGGGCCAGCCCCTTTTTAGACTTTTAAGTTACTAAAAGATGTAGTGTTTTCTACATTGGAGCTGTAATCAAAATTCTCTTTATTTGTTATAATTGTTAGGTTTTCATGAAAACCAAAGAAGTTATCTCTGTAACAAAGTAATAATAAAATGGAAAGAATCTGCAGTGATATTAGCGCTCTGAACACAAGTCATTAGACGTGGAGATTACCCTACAGGAATTGCTCATCTCTATTCTTGTACCCATAATTTTCGTAGCATTTGCTCATGCAAAACAGTCCATGTAGGAACCTGATGCATTTTCCTGGACATGTATTGCTAACAATGCTGAGATTTGTTAAATTCTTTGATTGTCTTGCAGCCACAGTGAGGTGGCAATTGGCTGTGGCCAAAGTCATCCTTTGAACTAACTAAGAACAGTGTTTTTAGGTCACTTGGGACTAACCACTGAGCAACTGATCAGATTTACCGTGCAATATCTGACTCATTACTTAATTGGTGATTGTTTGCCCCTACAACAATTCCCATGTACAGCCCTTTTCTGATATCTTTGTCAAGCAGCGAACGTTATTGTTGCTGGGACCTCAGATATGAAGGGCTGTAGGACCTTCTCCAACCTGAGGAGAATTTTCTGAGAAAGGAGCTAGTCAGTATGTGGATGGGAAGGCGGACCTGTTTGACTCATGCGCTGAGGACTCATGCAAAGGAAGGGCCTCTGAGAGGGAGGGACCACCACCGCCAGGAAAGCCTCAGCTGTCAGGTGTGCGCTGATTTGCATTCTGCAACAGGGACCTGAATCCAAGCCTTGAATTGCAACACAGTGTAACTACATTGTGTAATTAACTGTAGGCAAAGCCACCACAATCTTGTACTCATAGAGCCATTTAGACGAAATGTATCTCAAAATGTTATAGTGAATGAATGAATAATATTTCACTGGAACAAAATGCTAACACAAAGGATTCCTTCCCCTTTGATCTACTTCGAGGAGCCACGTCTAGGAGTTTGCAGTCAAACTCCCTCAGCTGATTACTCCAAGGTCTTAAACACAGTTTTTCTACATAAAAGAAATCAAACTTTAAAAGTAAAGTTTGGGGCCGGCCTGGTGGTGCAGCGATTAGGTTTGCATGTTCCGCTTCGGTGGCCCGGGGTTCGCCGGTTTGGATCCCAGGTGCGGACATGGCAGCGCCTGGCAAGCCATGCTGTGGTAGGCGTCCCACGTATAAAGTAGAGGAAGATGGGTATGGATGTTAGCTCAGGGCCAGTCTTCCTCAGGAAAGGAGGAGGATTGGCAGCAGATGTTAGCTCAGGGCTAATCTTCCCCCCCAAAAAGTAAAGTTTGTTACTGACTGTGCCAAATTATCCTAATTTCTCTTTTTGGAGGGTAAGAAATACACTGGGAAGAACTACTTGTGTTTGTTAAAACAGTTTGTATGTTTTCATATTGTTATTCATGTGAGTAGGCCTCAAGTTGTTGAAGCTTTGAGAGCTTCATGGGGATCTGGATTTAGGCTTCTTTATTTGGTGAAGAAATAGCTCATTCAGGCTTCTCTATTTGGTGGAAAAATAGCTCATATTGGGTTTTAGTTGTGGATGAACTCAGTATTATCAGTGTTCAGTTTGCTGCGGGAGAAAGCCAGACTTCTTGTCCTGAAAGTCTGTGATAGGATTCTCCAAATCTTCTGTGAAGTTTCTTTTAATTTCCCTGTGGTGGACATTTTGGTTAAAACACTCCTCATGATTCCATTTCTGTCTCATTGCCCTCTGCACACCTGAGGCTGGTCTGCTTCAACTGGATGTGATGTTGTCCCATGTCCTGACCCCGCCCCAGAGGAGAGAGAACAAGGTAGTGGACCTTAAAGGAAATGTGAGGTGCCCACCCTGACTGCAGGTTACTTTGTAATAAGCTTGTAAGGAGAACGTGACCTGAGTTCACTTAGCTGTGCTCATCAGGGGCGTAAAGTGAAGGAGGAAGAAGTCACTGGAGATGACCAGAGAGCATGAATGGGTCAACACAACATCTTTTTGCTCATGAACTTGCTTTTACAGACTCGGAGATATGCTATAGTCTTTTTGAGTCCATCCTACACACAAGCCACATTTCCCATAAAAGGGAGAATTCTGAAGAAATATTTGAAGACCAGGGGCTCATTCCTTGATCTTATCATCACATCTTCACATTTTGAATTTATGTTCAGGTTTAAGTTGCAAAATTGAGATCATACTTGTGCATTTGACTCTGCCGCATCCTTGGGTCCTGGTTGAAGGAAGCCCTCTGTCTTGAGTGGTGATGCTTTGTTTGACATCAGCGAGCATGTCCTACATGATGACCTTCAATATCTTCAATGTCATGTGCATTCTTCGTGTCTGTGTGCTTGATGGCACAGTGCCTGGCTGCTTGGGGGAATGCTTCAAGCCTTGATCTATGCACTAGTCAACCAGGGGTGGTAATATGAATCCTGTCCCTGAGAAACACGCCATCCTGGGGTCAGGCAGAGCCCAGAGAGGCCATGCAGCTCAATTTGGCTTCTAGAAATGGTTATGCCCTGACTGCTCAATTTACTCAGGTGCTTTCAGGCTTGATGGGTGAATGCTGGACTAGATAGATAGGTGGACCTTTCATCAGAACTGCAGTTCTCAAACTTTTTAAACTCAAGACCCCTTTACACTCTTAAAAATTACTGAAGATCCCAAAGAGCTGTTTTTTTTTTTTAAATTATTGATTACATCTATTGGTACTCACCAAATTAGAAATTAAAACTGGAAAAATTTTGAAATATTTGTTTACTAATTTATTAAAAATAACAATAATGTAACCATTACAAAACATGAATAACAGATTTTTATGAAAAATAACTTTTCTAAAGTAAAAAAATGCAGGGAGAAGAGTAACATTGTTTTTCATTTCTGTAAATCTCTATAATATTTGGCTTAATAGAAGATACGTCCCACAGCCTTTGGAAAACTCCACTGTACATTTGGGAGAGATTGAAAGTGAAAAGACAAATAATGTCTAAGTATTATTATGAAAATAATTTTGACCTCATGGGCCTACAGAAAGGGTCTTCGTGACTGCCAGGGGTCTAGGACACCACTGGCAGAACCGCTGAGTTAAAATAAGAGAGTTCTCAGCCAAGACTAGACGCCCGCCCTCTGCTGTCTCTGCTTTACCAGGCTCCATGATTTTAGCTGAAGCTGCCCTCTCTTTTCTTTAACTCCCATGTTACTTGTTACACCACTCACAAGGCATGGGCAGCCCTGCATTCTACTTATTTGTCTACATATCTGCCCGAAGAGATTGCAGACTCAGAGAAGAAGGGTCTCAGTTGATCCTTATAACACTCGGTGTAGAGTCTTCCACATAGTGGATATGTACTAACACAAAAACAATAACAGCTGCTGTTTATAAATATTGCTACATGTTGGGGGCCTGACCTTCACTGGGTGCCATTACTTACTATATTAGTCTCCTAGGGCTGCCATAACAAAGTGCCACAAACTGAGTGGCTTAAAACAATAGAAATCAATTCTCCCACAGTTCTAGAGGCCAGAAGTCTGAAATGAAGATATTGGCCGGGCCACGCTCTCTCTGCACGCTCTCGGGGAGAATCTGTTCCATGCTTTTCTCATAGCTTCTGGTGCCGCCAGCGATCCGTGGTGTTCCTTGGCTTGTAGAAGCATCACTCCATTCTCTGCCTGTCTTGTCACATGGCCTTCTCCCTGTGTGTCTTCACATCTTCTTCGCTCTGTGCATGTCTGTCTCTGTGTCTTTTCTCTGGTTCTTGTAATGACTGAAGTCCTTATAAGGAATCCAGTCATATTGGATTAGGGCCACCCTAATGACCTCAACTTGATTAAATCTGCAAAGACCCTGTTTCCAAATAAGGTCACATTCACAGGTACCCAGGGGTAGGACTTCAACGTATCTTTTTTGGGAACACAAATCAATGCACAACACTTACTAAATATTAACCGGAACCACATAAAACTGTGATATGACTGTTTTGATCTATAAAAATTTCAACTTTATATGATTTAACCTAAATCCTAATTGAAACAATATGGATAAATAAAACCAAGGATTTTGATCAGTGCCTTCAACTGTTCTGTCCACTTGCTGAGGAAGAGGTGTGACCACTGTGCTCCTGACAGTGGCCACTGTGGCCAAGGAGGCCTGAATTTGGAGATTCCAGCAAAGGTGTACACACAGATGACCTCACACACTGGACCCTTCAGACCTTAGGACATTTTCCCAGAGGTTTCTTCAGCATCAGCTTTCTAAATTGTATTTACTGAAAGTGCTTTCTTCATGTCTATCCAAGACCATGACTTTGTTTGAATAAAATCCTTGCATTCACAGAATGCAGTTGAGAATACCTTAAAGACGCTTCTGAAAAAGCTTCACCCTTGTCCTTTGTTCCAGGCCCACAATGGACGCCCTGAGACTGGCAAATTCAGCTTTTGCAGTTGATCTGTTCAAACAACTGTGTGAGAAGGAGCCAGCAGGCAATGTCCTCTTTTCTCCCATCTGTCTCTCCACCTCTCTGTCACTTGCTCAAGTAGGTGCCAAAGGTGACACAGCAAATGAAATTGGACAGGTAAGCCCCATACCTTGCGTCTGTTTTGAGTGGGAACAAAATTCTTAGCACACAGAGGCAGTGCCTGGGAAAAATGAAAGGGGGCTCTGTGGTCAGAATTGCTCAGGATGGAGAGTTGCGCCATTTCTAGCACTCTCTTAATGTATTTTTAAATGTGGAAACTTATTTATCTGCCCTGCAACCCACGTTTAGAAAAAGCACCACGTTGTGATGGAGAACCTGGGGATCTGCTAGGTAATTGCAAGTTTTTCACTAATGATTGGCCTTTAGCAAGTTACTGGACAGCTTTCTATCTGCTACATTGTGAGGATCAATCAGGGTGGTGTTTGTTAAATGTTCCACAGTATATATCCCAACGAGAAAGAGTGTAAATCCACACCCCTGTTTTATGCACGAAACTTATTTACAGCATCAGGGTTTATTTTAAGATGCAGGCTCAATTACATTCTACTCTCTAATATATTCTAAACTATAATATATCCATATTTGATAGGTATAATATATCCATGCTATTTCAATATAGAAATAACATTTTAAACTATCTACCTTCAAGTAACAGGGATAAATAAGAAGATGGATTACGCTTACTTATGTTTTAGAATACTCCCTGGGGCTTGGGTATCCCATTTGAGAAGAGTCAAGTAAAATGATGCTACACACACACATGTATATGTCTATAGGTGTATGTGTATATATGTGTGCATGTATATAAAAATTATTTTTAGAGTTTCTTTTTGGCTTTGATTGACTATCTAGCTTTGTAAAATTCTTAGACCTTCAAATGAGACAACTCTCAGGTGTTATATTTTACTTTTTTTAAATTACTTTTTTGAATTGAAGTATAATTGACATATAACATTATATTAGTTTCAGGTGTACAATATAATGAATCAATACTTCTATATATTGTGAAATGATCACCACAATGACTTTGGTTAATATCCATCACCGTACACAGTTAGAACACTTTTTTTCTTGTAATGAGAACTTTTAAGATCTACGCTCTTAGCATCTTTCAAATATGCAACACAATATTATTAACTATAGTCGTTATGCTGTACTATACATTCCTAGGACTTATTTATTTTATAACTGGAACTTCGTACCTTTTGACTCCCTTCACCCATTCTCTCACCCCCCACCCCCCCATTTACTTTTAGATAGTAGGCGAAGGCCAGACGAATTCCATTTCATTATTGTTCTTGAGTTGATCATTCTAGGTGCAACAGGATATTTCCTTCCATGAGCTCATTAGCATTTCAAAAGGGAACGTCTTCTTGTATCCACAAATTCCCCAAAAGTATGACCCACAGAATGTTATTTGGGTTAGCATGAAGAACTTATGCTGCAAACTGAGTGGGAGTTGGAAAGGAGGCTTTGGTTGTGGGAAGAGGAGCTCTATCTTCTCATCTGTCCTCCTCTCTCAACTCCCCATCTCCCCTTCTTCATTTCTCATCTCCCATTAGAGAAGGGATAGAAGAGAACTTCCTGGTAAGGAGTCTGTTCCTCAATAATGATAATAATGAAGGTCTTTCCAGTACATGCAGTTGTTCCCCCAGAGTAGTTACTGGGTTCTTTAATTTTCTGGTCTTTTTACCTGTCATTAGGCATGAGAGTTACACACTGCCTTGGTCCAGCCCGTTTGACCCTGCTGTGCTGAGGCCGTGTGACTCATTGGCACAATGTGCCCATTTAGTGACGTCACCTGAGGTGCGGCATCGGGGCATGGTTATTAGGAATTAGGAGTGAGGAGACAGTCACCTTATCCCGACATCATGTTTGTGGCACCATGAAGCGGAGGAGATGCCGGGTTGGAACAAAAGAAAAGGATTTAAGTCCTCCAGAAGATAGTGTCCTAGTTTTGAGTGGCTTGGAATATTACTATAAGAATAATTATTAACATTCTGAATCCATATAATGTTTTAGGTGCTTTATATACAGTATCTGTAATCCTCGTAACAATTCAGAAAAGTAGGTATTCTCAGTCCATCATACAGAGGGGAAAGTGGAGCCCTGAAGAGTTGGGCGAGGTTATGTTTCTGGTAGGAACAGCCTGGGATTCAAAGGCAGAGCTGTCTGGCTCTAGCCTACCCCGGGCAGCCCTGCTGCTGACCATCAGTGATGTATCAGCCCATTTGACTCTTGTTAGAGCAACTGAAGGGACTTCATAGTGCCTGGCTAGAGACACCTCTGTTCTGGAATCTGATACCTGCCTAGTGATTGTCTCTCTTGGTATTAATCTCTTTCTTGTTGTCTCTAAATTGGGTGGAAATGATAAGCCAGCTTCATTCCTTTCCAAGTTTGGAAAGCCTTCTGTATGAGCATTAGAGGTATCACTTTGGAGAAAGGGCAAATTTTCCTACAGTTAAATCAAGAGAAGAGTATCTTTATGGCAGTGTTTCTCAATGGAGACAGTTTTGCCCCCACCCTCCCCCTGGGGACATTTGGTAATGTCTGGAGACATCTTTTGTTGTCACAAATGGAGAAAGGTGTGCTACTGACACCTAGTAGGGCTGGGATGCTGCTAAGCATCCTACAATATCCAAGACAGCCTACGCCCCGCCTGCAACAAAGAATTCTGTCAACAGTGCTAAGGTTGAGAAGCCTTGCTTTATGGAAACAATTGAGGAGGGATACACTGTATCCCCTGAAGAGGCTGACCACTGTCGTGCATCCACTGCAGTGGGCAGAGGCAATGCTTCATGGGTAATGGATGTTTTCTCTTCACAGGTCCTTCATTTTGAGAATGTCAAAGATGTGCCCTTTGGATTTCAAACCGTAACATCGGATGTAAACAAACTTAGTTCCTTTTACTCCCTGAAACTAATCAAACGGCTCTATGTGGACAAATCTCTGAATCCTTCTACGGTAAGTGGTTTAAAGCGATTAGCAAGATTTAACTTTTTCCTGGGAGTGGCATTTTCATGTGGTTAGACCCACATCTTTTTTTCAGTGAAGTTCACTTCCAGGATGCTCATTTAAGATTTGAGGCTTATTAAAATAAAACAATCCTAGTGGAGAGGTTGAATGTAGGGGAATCCGTTGCAGCCACATCTTCTAGCTCAAAACATAGGGAAACTCGTGGGCTTCCCTCTTCCCTCTCAAACACTCGTAGATCCCACCCTTCCTCTTAGCTCCTCACTGAGAGAAATGGAGAATGGGGTTATTGCCTCTCTAATAAATATACCTCCATAGGCGCAAGACAGCTCATGATTTAAATCTCTTTCTCCTTAAACAGCAGGGCACAGGGCCTGGGACAACATTTTAAGTTCTCCACCTCACTTGTTTATGCACACAATGTTCTGATGTTTCTCAAATCAATAAGAATAATAACGGTATGGATTAACAGTTTTCATCAGTCACAAATCCGTTTTGTTTGTTTTACTAGACTGGTCATGTGGGTATCTATCCAAGGTAGCTTTGGCAATTCAGCCATTTCTTGAAGGAATCATATAAAGAACAATGTAGTATAGTGTCCTTAAATTTGGCCCCAGCGTATATCATAATATTTAAACAATCTGTATTTGAAATATATAGCCAACATCCTACACTACATAGAAGTTCATTCTCTACTTTAGTCATATAGAGTTGATTCAATTGTGTTTGGATGGTCAAAATTTCAAGCTCTGCGGGGCCGGCCCAGTGGCGTAGCAGTTAAGTTTGCGTGCTCTGCTTTGGTGGCCTGGAGTTTGCCAGTTTGGATCCTGGGTGCAGACCTCCGCACCGCTTCTCAAGCCATGCTGTAGCAGGCGTCCCACATAGAAAATAGAGGAAGATGGGTACATATGTTAGCTCAGGGCCAGTCTTCCCCAGCAAAAAGAGGAGAATTGGCAGTGGATGTTAGCTCAGGTCAAATCTTCCTCAAAAAAAAAAAAAAAATTCAAGCTCTGCAAATCTAAAAGGTAGACTACCAGTTAAACAGTTTCACACAGCTTTACTACTTTCTGCAGTAGATCTTTGCTTTTCTGGTTGAGAACTTTTGAGGACTTGGGTCACTAGATATGGTTGTGAGTTTACTCTTATGCTTGAAGACCCATATACACAGCCATTTTTCTTCCAACCATCACCTGGTGAATTAAAAAAAAAATATATTGAGGGGCTGGCCCAGTGGTGTAGTGGTTAGATTCATGTGCTCTGCTTTGGTGGCTTGCAGTTTGCAGGTTCGGATCCTAGGAGCAGACATACACACCGCTCATCAAGCCATGCTGTGGTGGCATGCCACATACAAAATAGAGGAAGATTGCCAAATATTAGCTCAGCAACAATCTTTCTCAAGCCAAAAGAGGAAGATTGGCAACAGATGTGAGCTCAGGGCCAATCTTCCTCACCAAAAAAATAAACAAATAAAATAAAATAAAATAAATAAAAAATTGAGATGTGAGTTGGGACTTGGGCATGGAAAAATTTTAAAAGTTTCCTAGGCTGTCCTTAAAGAGATGCTTCATACATTTTGTTGCTGGCAGTGAGGACAGTGGAGGCCCTGCATCTTGCTGAGGCTCTCTGATGTTCTTATGGGCCTCCAGCCCTCTCAGTCAATGGCAATACCCAGTCCTAAGGTTGGGTTGCAATTAACACTATGAAATTGGCTAAGGCTGTAGTTGCTTTGAAGAAATTCAAGGAGCCTTGTGCTTATGACATTTAATCAGCCATGTTTAGTTTGGTTGAACTTTCGTTAAACATTTTGAATTATTGCAAGGAATTTTTTTTAAGGCTGCATTCCATTGACCCTGTTGGTTGCCTATCACCTGCAGATTTACTGGTAATGGTACAAACAAGTGTGGGCTGAGGAGGGCCACCTGCATCCGAACTACCCGGGTGTTTGTTACTAGTGCAAATTCCTGGCCTCAGATCACTTCAGTCAAGATCAATAGGGGTGGGATTTAGGGTTTTGCATATTTACCAAGCAGTAGAATTAGAGCCACTGCTAAATTCTCTACAGCACTGTGTTTCAAACTTTAACGTGCATTTGAATCACCCAGGAATCTTGTTAAAATGCACGTTCTGATTCAGCAGGTCTGGGGTGGGGTCTGAGGTTCTGCATTTCTCGTAAGATCCCAGGTGATGCTGCGGCTCTTGGTCCTTGGACCCCACTTTGAGTAGCAAGAGCCTACAGGATTTTTATTTCAGTGAGGATAAGAGCTTTCTGCTCATAGAGTTCCCTTTTCTGCACATTTATTCTAAGACATACATATCTACATTTTAATGTTTCTGAAATTGGAACCCATATTATAATTGTATATATTTAACATTGCATTTCTTTTTTTCCCCAAAGCTGATACTAAATTGATGGAGTCATTTAATAATCAATATTGTCTTAGAATTAAGGACAGGAAGCACTTAATACAAAGAAAATTCATTGATTTCTACATGATGTTTAAATTTACATAGTGTTATAGATTATGAAAGTGTATTTACAGTAATAGATATTTAGAAATCCTTTTGTTAGAACCGTGTAACAACGCAATGGTTTGACTACAGATTGGGCACTCTGTGATTTTTGTGGACCGGGTGTTTTTCAGGAGTTCATCAGCTCTACGAAGAGACCCTACGCACAGGAAATGGAAACTGTTGACTTCAAAGATAAATTGGAAGAAACAAAAGTTCAGATCAACAACTCAATTAAGGATCTCACGGATGGCAAGTATCCTTTACGGATTCTGCTATAAGTCTGTGTAAACAGACCCTGCCTTCTCATGAATCTTTCTGCTAAGCATAAAATTTGAACATCTGGAGGATTCCTTGCATATTTTGGGTTCACAAGCTAGATTCTTGCCCATAAAGCCATTTCAGCCATTTGGATTTCTGGGCATTTCCTGCCCCATCTCACCACTTGGCAGGAATTCCTGGGGCGTCCATTGTAGCTTCCTTGCCGGGCTCTCTACCGAGCTGCCGCCGGCCCTCCTGGTGCCTGGCGGGGTGCGGCTCTCAAAGTACAGCTTTGGGCAAGTCACGAGCTTTTCACAAGTTTTTCAGTCTGGAAGTGAAGGGCTTAGACTAGAACTTGATGATCCTTAAGGCCACTTCCAGCTAAAAATTCTCCAAATTTATGAAGGAAAAAAACACAAAAAGGTCTCAGGCAATCGATATACATGTAGAATCAAAACAAACAAACCTCAAAAACAAAACAAACCTCAGTGGATACCTGTCCGCAGTCCACAGCTCCTATCCCAGCTGGCCTCTGATAGCCCTGAGTCTCTTCTGCAGCATCTACTGGGCCCTGCCTCTTGCTCGGAGCTCCCCTCAGGCCCCTCCCTTCCCCGATGATTCCTCCCTCCATTAAAATTCGCTGTGAGTCGTACCCCGTGCTAAAGAGGACTTGGAGCTAAGCTGAGATCAAGTGCAAATAAGTATGCATGTCCCCCTTCCCAGGGGATATATTTATGTGTATAGGGAGGGACCTGTTGGGACACAGCACCTAATCGTGAAAGAGTGAACTGTACAGATGGATTTTTCAGTTGAGCCGTAGTCGCAGCGTTTTAGGGAGGGACACCCTTCGGGGGCAAGGGAGACACACAGCCTGTGAGAGGGGCCCCAGCGGCTCCCTCGCTGCACTGACTCAGGAATGCTGGCATCCCCTCTGGAGCTGAGGCTTGAGGACATGGGAAGAACATAGTCTTGGAGCAGCCAAGACCTGGATTCAAATCCGGACGCTGACACTTATTAACTGAGGTATTTGGACTTGGAGCCTCAGTTTACTGAACTGTGAAATGGAGCATATGTTATCTAATGTAGTTTTTACATGGTTGTGGTGAGGAACAAATTAGATAATACATACTAACAAATAATATATGATAGTCAAGATGAGATATGGTAGCCATAGATACAGATACACACACAAATGTATACACACATACATAATTGTCATTGAAATGAACTTTCTTCAACTTTGTGTGAAAAGAAAAAAACTGGTATCAATAACACCAGCTTAAGCAGACTTTTAAAATTTACAAGCAAAAAGCAGCTCGTGTTTAAATTGCTGTGTAACAGTTTTGCTTTTAGACTTGCTAAATAATTGTATTTTCTCTCCAAGGGCCTTTGTTTTAAAATCTCCATAAATTTAAGATTTTTAGTGGAGAAGAAAGTTTGGTGCAAACACTTCTGAATTTGGAATCAGAAGCTCGAGATTTAAGCTGAAGCTTTGCAACTCACCGGCTCCCTTATTTCTCTGGTCTTTGGGTTTCTTAAATAACATGTATATAATACATCATATAGCTGGGACCGGTGACATAATTTGCAGGTCTCAGTGCAAAATGAAAATGCAGGCCCTTTGTTAAAAAATGTATTAAGAATTTTAAGATGGCAGAGCATTAAACCAGTGCAGGGCCCTCCCTTCACCTGCAGGTCACAGGCCCAGGACAGGAGGGCTCTGAGCAGTGGTGTGAGGACCCGAGAGATTAGGTAAATGCAAATCCTTTGCACAAAATGTCAATGCTGTTCAAATGTGACGACTTTCCTTTATCGAGGGATTATCACCATTGAACTATTTCAGCTGTTGGGGATTTGAGCTCTGTAGTAAGTATAGTTGTGACTGAGTCCATGGTAGTGATTAGAGCTGACCTCCAGGCAAACAGTGCGGTTTGGGGAGGCACTGGAGAGCTGTGGGTTGGAGAGGAGAGCGCTGTCCTGGCATCAGACATGCTTTCCAGCTGAGCGAACTAGGAAAGTCACTTGGCCTCTCTGAGCCTCAGTTTCCTCAGCTGTTAAATGGGCGTAATGATCTTTGCCTTAAAGATCATTGTGAGAGAAGGGAGATAATATACGTGAAATGCCAAGGACAGGGCCAGGCGTAAAGGAAGCTCTCATGCATTTCCATTCTATGGCACAGGCTTTGAAGTTGGAGAGACCCAACTTTGAATCCTGACTCCACCCTTGCTTGTATGTCATCGTGAGCAAGTGACTTAACACCGAGTCTCAGCTTCCTCATCTGTAAAATGGGGAGAAACGTTTGATTTCGTGTATCTGATTGTCTAGCACACTGCCTGGCATAGGATAGGCATCCAGAAGTGGGAGCTTGTGTTTTCCTTCATCCTCCTCTTTCTTTCTTTTCCCTCCTTTTTTCCCTTCATTCTCCTCCCTCGGTCTCTTTGGTAAGTCTTGTTGTGGCAAGATGGAAGGAGAGAAAGGGGTCTTTCTGACACGAGGTGGTCTGGGCTGCCAGCCTTCCCTGGTGTGGCTCCAGCAAGTGTCAAACACTCAGTGAGTGGACATGTGTGTGTGTCAGATGTGGTTTGGAAGAATAACCCTGTGCCATGTGTGGTTTCCTAAAATTGTTTGCAGGCCGCTTTGAGAACATTTTAACTGACAACGGCGTAAGTGACCAGACCAAAATCCTTGTGGTTAATGCTGCCTACTTTGTCGGAAAATGGATGAAGAAATTTCCTGAGTCAGAAACCAAAGAATGCCCTTTCAGAGTCAACAAGGTATGTGGGGCCGCGTGTCAAAGGATCCCAGCTAAGATCTGAAAAATTATAGCAACAAAGGGGACCAGAGGCATTTGCTCCAGTGAGGAAAATGAGGGCACAGGAGGTAGTGTGTCTTTCTTGAGATGAACAGCTGGGAGGCAAGTGGGAGAAAAAGAACCATAATCTAGAGACTCTCACTCTTTTCCAGAATGTCCTCAGGGTCTGAGCTGACTGAGATCTCATAGAATTTATTACCCAGTGGGTGGAGCGAAATCACCAACTGGAGAATAGCCACAAATATTTGGGACCATTAGCAAGAAAGGGTAAGAAAAGAAAAGAAAGAAACCAAACCCCAACATCAGAGGCCTTTGGGTCATCATTGACCGTTTGAGAATCTTCTTCCAGATGAATCAGTTCCTCTGTGATCTCATTTCTCACCTGTTAATAGTGAAGTAAATGGTTCTAATCCTTTAATTTATAAGATGCTTTGAGGGACTTGTTGGCTGTGAGGGAAAAAGTATGGCTTACTCATCTGCCGTGCTGGGAGTCGTTATGGGGAAGAACTAGAAACCTGTTGTGCAGCGAAGTCTCATTAATGCTACTGAGGTGAATAATGAAGCCATGTCCCGTGTCAAAGTAACTCACATAAATAGGTAAAGTACCTCTTCTATAAAGGAAACCAAAGAACTGAGACTGGGAAAGTGACTGACTTCGTTAGAGGACCTAGGAATCCCCAAGATGCTCTATGATGATGCGATTTGGTCTCCTTTGATGAGATCTGACTTGTGTTAAGAACGCACACTCAAACCTATGCTTCAGCTGGCACGATACCTGAAGGTAGCTTTTTTACCTTGGAACTCCTATGCATCAATTCTAGTTTTCAAGTTTCTCCCAGCACCTAGAGTACCTAGCATTAATCACTTTTGTTTTTGCCAAATATTGTAATAGCATCTTCGTAATGCTAGACCGCAGGAAGAAAAGACCTTCCAGATACAATCTATACCTGAGTTAGCTGGACTGGCTTCCATTACCTTTTTTTTTGTATCCATAGAGTTATTCCTCTCCACCTCCACCCTCCCCCAAGTGTGCTTTCCACAGCGAAATCAAATTATTTATTTACTTATCTAGATCCCTCACTAGTGCACGGGCTTTCTAAGGGCAGGGATAATGCCTTATTCATCTCTGTTTATAAATTCTTGGCCCAGTCCCTGACACATTAGTAGGTGCTGAGCAAATGTTTGTTGAATGAATGACCAATCCTTAAGGGTCAGTTTGAATAAACAGTCAAAAGCAGACAAAACCTGATTGGCATTTGGGACCAGCCTGGGTCCCTGTGCAAGATCCATTCAGCCTTTTCACTGGGAGAGGACAGCAACCACTGATTGTGTTCCTTCCCTGCTCAGAATATCCATTGGTCCTAGGGAGGGAGCCAGGTCCTCCTTCCAATTCCTCTTCCTCGGTTTAGCCTCCCGGCGGATTACAGTGGTCTTCTCAAAGCTACCTTTGGGGGCAGGACTGACCCTGCACACAGGGGCGTGCCTCAGATACCAGGCACAAAACGTTAGACTCTTTAGACTCTGTGTTTTTCATATACAGGTCCTTACGTTTTTAATGTGGCTTTGGGACTTTCCTAGTGTTGCGCTTTATCTGGAGCTGAAGTGGACCGTGACTGAACGCAGCCTCTGCTCCGAGTGGGGGAGGAGTGTTGGCCTCAGTGACGCTGACACGGAGTGTCCCTTCCTGAGTGTTTGGCTGGCCCTCCGCCCTGGGAAGGGCTGACAAACGGGCCCTGTATATGTTTAAGTGAAACCTGAAATGTGTTGCTGATGGTGCCTTGCCTGATGGCCGCAGGACCAGCCCAGAGCATCATCAAAACCTCGGCACAGTCAGTGAGGACACCGTGGACTTTTGCGCCGACCACCCTCAGATTTGTAGTTTTTACATTTAAGAAAGTGTTAATGCGTGTCTTTTGTGAAGGGAGGAAGAATGTGTGCTCTTCCTTTATTCTTGTTATTAAGTCATAAAGCTCGATTGTTTCACATCCTGGAAACTCAGACTCTAAAAAGAGAATTAATAAGGATTTGAAGTGTCATTGATCTCTCAGTGTTTCACCTGACAAAGCAATAAAACAACTCAGGCTGCGTGGGGAGACACCCTCCTTTTGAATGCAGAGGCTATTACTTGTCCTCTGTTTCCTTTGACTTGCTTCTGTCAGCCCCTGAAGTTTTGCAGTGACGTTACTAAACCTTTCTCCTGTCCTGTGGTGTCTCCTTTAAGGGCTAGACTAAACTGATGGAGTTATATTATTAACACAGTTTAGCATGGTGCCTATTCCCACCAAGGTAGATACACACACATACACACACACACACACACGTATATAAATCTGGTGTTTTCTGAGATCATCTTTATTTAGTCCTGTTTTCAGAATTTATATCTTGATTTATGGTTCAGAAAATGGGATTATTGTATCCATATTCAGTGCTGATAAATGAAATAGATGACAAATTTCAGAGATCACAACAGTATGCAAATTCAGAAACTATTAGCAGTCTAACTTGATGGGGAATTTTAGACAAATGTATATCTTCTTTAAGAGAAATCAATGTAAAAATTACCAATTAATTTCAAAAGTATGTTTTTCTCTCATAATTCTGTTTCCGGTTATGTAGCAAGTCAAAGTCTTCAATTATTTATCAACCAAGTCTTTTAGTGAGCAACCACTTTGTGCTGGCGTAAACCAAATAATAAGACATGGTTTCTGCTTTGACTACAGGCTAGTTGGGTGGGGAGTGAAAAGACAGTCACATAAATAAATATTTCTAACAATGTGACATGTTAAAATAGAGATATGTACAAAAAATAAAATAGGTAAGGTCTAGCTCCAAGAGTGGTGTGGAGTAAGATTCAGTTTACAGTTTGAAGATTTCAGATAGAAGTTTTACTGCAATATTATCCCTGCAGGGGTTACATGAAGTTTGAAATCTCTCCTCGAAGAGATTCAGTTAACAGCAAATATCCCATGGGAGGTATAAATCAAAATAATAAATTATGCTAAATTACTATCAGTCTTTTCTCCTTAGTATGAATTAATTTTCCTTCAGAAAATCAGTCACCTCTGTATCAGACACACAAGGTTAGATATTAATGAGGACAGAGAAGAGAAAAGGCCTGAGGATAAGACCCTTTCCCAGGCTCCCTGCATGATGGGGGGGGGGGAGGGGTGTTGAATCCGGAAGGGACTTAAAGATGATTTTTTTAACATTCTCATTTTTTAAAAATTACCAAATATTTTAAGCATACAGAAAATTATGGAGAATAATAAAACCCCACAACCACCGTTGCAAAACCTTTCTATTTTGCCTTATTTTTTTCAGATAGTTTAAAGAAAAACTATAGCAACAGTTGCTCTGTCTGTGTAGCCCTCTCCCCTCCTGTCTCCTTCTCCCTTCTTTTCCAGAGGTAACAGCATCCTGAAATTTCCGATCCCCTCATTCCTGACTAGGAAACGGAGGCCCAGAGAGGTTGAGTGACTTGCTCAAGGTCACGGCATCTGTTTCTGTCACGAGGTTCTTATCTTTAATCTAGGCCCTCTTCATGTGCTCGGATCAGAGCAGGTGGCGGTGCAGGGAGGAGGTGACTGAGGGAGAGGTGACTAAAACCAAAGGTGACAGAGGAGAAAACAAATGTGATTTTTTCCTGCTAGTTGCTAAGTTTTCTTTATTAGGTATTTTGTTAGGAAAAGCTATATAAATGGGTATGTGGGTTTGTGCTAGAATTTCCTTTCAAGTCAGCTCCACCAGGAATGGTTTAAAGACCTTGTAATTATAGGTATCTACAAAGACTAAGTTAAAATTTGCCTATATTTTCAGTCATACCATCTTATTTTTAATGTTTTATATGAGCAAATATAGTATTATATTAGGTATAGTTCTTGTAATATATAACATGTGAAATTATAAAGTATGCGAATAACTTTTCAAAGGAAGTCATAAACTCTTACAGGACAGTCTCTGATGGTTTGGTTACATTACAGTTTGGATGCCAGTGATGGATCATTAAGCCATAATGATCTGAAACTATAAGAAAAGCAAATTTATGTATATATGTGTGTGTGTGTATACACAGATGTGTATATATATATTTGTGTGTGTGTATATATACATGTGTGTATGTGTATCTATGTGTATGTATAAATATATCTATGTGTATATGTGTGTGTATGTGTGTATGTGTAAACTGAAAAGTATGCAAACCACATTTCTCCTCCTTTTACAGACGGACACCAAACCAGTGCAAATGATGAGTATGGAGGCCACTTTCTGTATGGGTAACATCGATGGTATCAATTGTAAGATCATAGAGCTTCCCTTTCAGAATAAGCACCTCAGCATGCTCATCCTGCTACCCAAGGATGTGGAAGATGAGTCCACGGGCCTGGAGAAGGTGAGGACGGAGGCAGGTCTTCAGAATGATGGTGCCACCAGCCGTAGCAAGGAGACGTGTGGATGGTGCTGCGTGGGGCTGTGCAAAGGGCCCTGCCTTACATCTCACTTGCTTGGTTGTCTCCAAGGGTTTCGTGGTCCTTTCCAAGACTTCCTCCTTAATATTAAAACAGTCAGCATCTATTTGGCACTTACAATGTGCCAGGAACTGTAAGTTCCCTGTGTGTCCTATCTCATTTAATTCTCACAACAATCCTGTGATTTAGAAAGTATTACCATACTCTTGTTTACCAATAAGGGAACTGAGGCACAGAGGGTAGGTAACTGGCCCATGATCACATAACTTGTCGGTGGTATGTAGAATCGGGATTTGAGCCCAGGAAGTTAGAATCTGTGGTCTTAACTCTAGGCTCGGGTACCTGTGATCAGCATCTTGCGTTGGTGTGGGACATTTGTTACAATCGATGAGCCAATATTGACACACGCTTCACTAAAGTCCACTGACATTAGGATTCACTCTGTGTCATACATTCTGTGGGTTTTAAAAAGTCCTTTTATACATACACATATATGAGATTGTATTATGCTTCATCTTACACAGGTTATTAGAGGCACAAGGTTTAAATACCAGTAGAAGTTTTATCTGCTGGTGAATGACGTTTTAGCTTCTGTTTGCACCATCAGCCCCATCCAGCCGCCCCTGGTCCACCTGTTCCCCCTCAGCTCTCCCCTCCAGTGGGCCTCAGCCCTTGGCTAGGAGGAAGGAGGGGCCCTCTCAGGAACCAGGGGTCACCTGCGTTATTTCCTTTCCCACCTCAGCACTCCCTGACTTTCAGGGGACACTCTCCCTCGGTCTCCATCTTGCTTGCTACTTCAGTTGTCATTACGTTTTATCCATCACTTTATTGACTGAATTATAATTCCCATCTTCATTCTTCTTTTATTCACTGTTCTCTCTCTTTCTTACTCTGCCTCTCGCTGTGGCCTCATTTTTTCTTGCAGCCTTATTCAGCTGTCCTGCACTTTACCTTACTTACTTTAAGTACTCTCAAGCCAAGTTTTTTCTTATTAAAGTACGGAAAGAGAGGAAATGATCTTCCGAGTCTCAGAAAGGGATATTCAAGAATACGTATTGTATTGGTTTGCTTTGGCTGCCATAATGCAGCACCACAAACTGTGAGGCTTAAACAACAGAAATGTATTTTCTCCCAGTTCTGGAGGCTGGAAGTCTGAGATCAAGGTGTCGGCAGGCTGGTTCCTTCAGAGGGCTGTGAGGGAGAATCTGCTCCAGGCCTCTCTCCTGGCTTCTGGGGATTTGCTGGCAATCTTTGGCATTCCTTGGCTTGTAGACGCATCCCTTCAATCTCTGTCTTCACCTTCACGTGGCATTCTCCCTGTGTATGTGTGTCTGTATGTGTGTCCAAATTTTCCATTTTTCTAAGGATACCAGTCATATTGGATTAGGGCCCACCCTAATGACCTCATCTTAACTATAATCGTGTTCTGCATAATGACGTTTCAGTCAATGATGGACTGCATGTGCGATGGTGGTTCCATAAAATTCATACCATGTAGTCTAGGTGTGTAGCAGGCTATACCATCTAGGTTTGTGTGTATGAGGCTCACACAATGACAAAATTGCCTCAAGATACATTTCTCAGAATGTATCCTTGTTGTTAAGTACCCTATGGCTGTCATTACACCTACAAGGACCTTATTTCCAAGTAAGATCACATTATGAGGCACTGCTGGTTAGGACTTCAACATATGAATTTTTAGGGGACATAATTTGACCAATAATACACAAGATGGAGGAAAAAGCTTTTTTTTTCTTCTAAATGATCATTTTGAGTTATGGATGAATTTTCTCCTCTCTTCTCACTTCCAGGTAGTAAATGGGCAAGAGGATATATCTTTTGGCTCAAGAATTCTAGTTACTTATGATGATCTTTTGGTCCTGATAATCTGTTCTAAATGAAACAGTACCATTGAAAAAATAACTATAGATTAGCAAGAGAATCCAATGGTTCCCACCTCCATTAAAAAACAAATTTGTGACCAGCCTGTGACCTTGCCATCTGCTTGATTTTAATAGGTTTCACGTGAGTGACTTCAGTGCAGGACTGTCCCATGATAGTAATAGTCAAGGTATTATCATTCTCTGCTGTACATGTTTCTCCTCCAGCCAGTGGGGAGATTGGAAGGGCGAGGAACAATTTAAGATTTGCTCAATGAACAATTTTATGACTGAACCATTTTATGCTTCATTGCATAGCTCTCATTTTTAAAATAACCAACTGAAATGGATGCATTCATCACCTGTGATCTTAAAGAATGATCGACAGTTTAATTCTCATTTAAAAATAAAGAGTACCTTTAGCTTTAATGTGAGTTATCAAATTTGATGCCATGCCTAGTACATGAATATTCTGGATTTCCTAGCAGAGAAATCAAAATAAGCATTCAAGAAATGCATAAAAACTCTTCTAATTTTATATTTATTTCACTATTATTTATGCAATATCATAATCCATGTATTCATTTCTATAGAGCTACTGTATAGAAAAGAAATGCCGTCATAAATTTCAGTGCAAAGCGACCATTGTTGTAGGGTGGGGTGGAGGAGAACAATGCTCGGTGGTTGGGTGGATCTTTTATAAGAGAAATTAGTCACATAGCAAAACCACAGGGCCAATTCCACCTTTGATGGTGCATCTACACTGCTTCAAAACTGGGTTCGCAATGATGCTTCATGTTTTTAGTCAAGCAGGATCTTTTACAATTGGAATAAAAACATAATTTCCTCTCCTTTTTTATCCTTCAGATTGAAAAACAACTTGACTCAGAGACGCTCTTGCAGTGGACCAATCCCAGCATCATGGCCAATGCCAAAGTCAAACTCTCCATTCCAAAATTTAAGGTGGAAAAGATGATTGATCCCAAGGCTAGTCTGGAAAATCTAGGGCTGAAAAATATCTTTAACGAGAACACATCTGATTTCTCTGGAATGTCAGAGACCAAGGGAGTGGCCCTCTCAAATGTTATTCACAGAGTGTGCTTAGAAATAACTGAGGATGGTGGGGATTCCATAGAGGTGCCAGGATCACGAATCCTACAACACAAGGATGAATTCAGTGCTGACCACCCATTTATTTACATCATCAGGCACAACAAAACTCGAAACATCATTTTCTTTGGCAAGTTCTGTTCTCCTTAAGTGGCAGAGCCCTGGTTAAGTCCCACCTGATCTTTCTGTAACCTGGGCATCCAGAGAATCACTTTCTAAAAGAATAAATTGTTACTCTCGCTACATCAGGAAGCAGCTGGTACTTGTCATAAGTAGCCCTCACACTAATAGGCCCTTCTTTCCCAGTCCTTTCTTTTGTTCCCTTTTCTGCCTCATAAAAGACAATGCTTTTAATGAAAAGGAATCACCTTAAAGGAAAAATACGTATTCATTATTTGTCAGACTATCTAGGGTTATTGGCAGGAATCCAGTCTTCCACAAAGAAAATTCCTGTAAGGAGGATCTGGAGGATTTTACTGTCAGAGCTTTGCCTTCCTTCACGGGGATACAGAATGTTCCAGATATTCTCACTTCCCTGAAAGACTACAGAAACTGTGGTGCCTGGGATCTGCAAAACTTTCCTGGCTCCAGTGAGACTTGGGCACATGTACAGGCATGTGTTCAGTCCACAGCTCCTTTTGCTAAATGCTGCAGGACAAATGTTTTCTTCAAACTCTGATTTCTTGGGATTTTAGAAAGATAATATGTTGCGCATGCTGTATATTGTGGCACTCCATTAATAGAGTCTGGACAGCACCCTATAAACCAATACCTTAATATTCCTGCCACAAAATGTAGAATATTGACACAAAGCGAATAAATAAAGACTCTAAGTAGCCCATAAGAGTCAGATTTTGCTGCCAAATGAGCGTGCCACCAGCTTATGAAAAAACTTTGTTTTCAGAGCTTTTTGAACTTTTGGAACGTTGGAGAAGAAGTTGCAGACCTATAGTAGCAGAAGTGCAAGCACCTCAAGGGGAATTTCAGATCTCATTAAACATTCACTTTCACTTTTGATAGAACGCCCGCCCCGTCCTTTGGTTGGCAGTCGACCGCAGGCAGGGAATTTTCACTGACTCGACAAGGTTTTGCATGTCTGACAAGCAGCAACTTAAAATGCACAGGGACGTTCACAGTAGCGCCTGAAAGAATCTGATGAGTGCTGAAGGAACTTGTCTCTTTGTCTAACGTAATAATGGGGAAGGAAGAGGAACTTAATGCCTGTAGAAAATATCACTAAAGCTATGGAAATGTTCACGCTGCCTTGACATGTATTTTTTTTTCAAAGTCTATGGGTTTAGTTACTTAGAGAGCTAATGTATTAACTTATATTAATAGTAATTCTTAAAGTTGCTCTGATAGGTTATCTGTGTTGCATGTTTGTATTAATTTGCTACCAGAAGAGCACATTTACTGAAGATTTTGTGACATTCCTTCCTTCTGCCATTCATTGTAAATAGGTTCCACTTTCTCCTTGCTCTGAACGTTCAATATTGAATTTCTTTTATGCTATTGACAATAAAATATTATTGAACTACAAGTTTTGTTTTTTTCCCCATGAAGTTGGATTTACTATTTTGAAAGAGAACGAAGCCATCCACTTGCAAAAGCATTCCTGTATGTAAACGCTCTGTGGGGGGCATTGATGCAGAACAAAAAGGAGCCAGGATAATTACTGCCCCTATTCCCTTTCTTCCTGCAACCAGCTCTGTTTCCTCCTCCCGCTCCCTTTCTTCCTCGGGAGGAAAGGACAAGGCGAGTGCTAGAATGACTTCCCACCACATAAACGTCCACAATGGAACCAGAAGCCTCCAGGACGACACGGGAATTTTCTCCAGCCTTTTTCACTTTGGACTCAGTTTCAAAATGTGATTTTAGTAACTCAGCTATATATACTTAAAATAATTTCTTATTAAGTACATTTCTCTCAGTGTCATGTACATTTGTTTTAAATTAATTATGGTGTCCCTGAACCCAGTATTCAACGCAGCCCTTTTCCTGTCCCTGCGGCATACTCAAATAGAATGTGTCTATTGAGTACAAAGAGTGACAAATGCCCCCACATGCTAAAAAAGAAAGACCATTTGGGCAGGATTGCTGAGAGTGCCCAAATCAGGTTTCGCCACTCTTGGCTCGTTATCCCCTTTCGCCACGCTACGAAATAGAAAGTATGGGAAAAGCTTAGTGAGTGTTTAGAGGAGGGCAGGGATTAGTGCCTCTTAAAGCCAAGTGTTCAGGGGGCTTAATGTGTCTCCTGGAATTTAGCAAGCACTGAGATTTTTGATTAGCTCTTGTCTGGAAGAGTCTAGTCCCATGGTTTTCAACTAGGGGCAATCCTGCCCCCTAGGGGACATTTGGCATTGCCTGGGGACATTTTTGTTGTCATACCTAAGGGGAGGAGTGCTCCTGGCATCCAGTGGGTAGAGGCCACGAATGCTGCTAAACATCCTACAATGCCCAGAACAGGCCCCCATAGCAGAGAATAATCTCACAGAGCCGAGGCTGAGAAACCTGGGACTCGAACTACAGGACAGAGGCCGGCTGGAGGGGCCCCTAAGGCAAAACAAGGAAAAATAGGATAGAGCGGGAGTGGAGAGGAGAATGCTGGCTTGCTATCAGCTACAGTGACACGTGGAGGTGGCCAGGCTTGATTATTTTGAGACTCTGCTCAAAAGCTCTACCCAGGGAGGGTGTGGAGTCTCCAAAGAACCCACAGGAGCACCCTGTGAGAAGGAGATGACATTTGGCACCTCTTGTACCAAATATTAGATTACAACTGACCAGTCAAGTCAGGTCTTTCTGCTGCTCCCCCCTCCCTCCTTCCCTTGCCCTATCTTGGGTATTGTGGGGGGGGGGGGGGGGGTGGGGAGGGGTGGAAGAGCGTGGTGGGCAAAATGGTGAGGAAACCCACATCTACTTCCTTTCCCCTTTGGGTTAGTGAGCCCGAACCAGACCCCAGCTGTGGTGGCTGGAGAAGCTTTAAATCAAGAGAGACTGAAGTTCTGATTTAGAAGAATTCTGGGTTTTATCATCTCTGAAAATGTCTTTATTACATGGAAGTGACTGGAGAAGTGCTTGTCTAAGGCATTTAGTTTAGGGGATTAGGTCTGGGGATGGGGAGGAAGATGCAACAGATTGGGCTTGCGAGGACGTTGGAAAGAAAGAATTAAGTCGCATTTTCCTACCACCTGCCCAGCCCAGTTCACCAATAAACTGGTTACAGGTATATTATCTCATTTAATAATCACAAAAAACATATGAGAAGGAAATCCCCTCTTATAAAGGAGGATACTGAGATACGGAATAGATATATAATCAGCTCAAGGTCACAGAGCTAATGAAAGCTGGTGGCTAGATTTGAACTCATGCAGACTAAGCTCAGATATAGAACTCCTAACCTCTGTACTTGATGCCAGCATCCTCCAACTGGCACTAACCCTTGAAAAATGGACACTGAATGCACCTAGAAGAATTCCTCTCTCCTCTATACCTTCTCCATTTCGGAGTCCCCAAATATTTGTCTTATCCTGGTAGTCCCTTTCTTGTCAACCAAAACATCCCTAGATGCAACCAGCCCAGTTGCATAGAGCATCTTTAATGGGCCAGGTGTTATATGTGAAAGAGCTTTATGGATGTTACTCCATTTGCTCACTCACCCAATAACCCCAGATTTAGGGGCTATGCCACCTAGTTCATGAAGAAATATAGGCTCAAAGAATTGGGTGAAGCATCCAGCTTGGTAAACAGCAGGGTATGGCTCCAGCTCTCTCTGACCCCCAAGCCCACATTCCTTCCACTGTGACTCATGGCTTTTGGACCACACACTGGGGCAGGCGCCCTCTAGATGGCTTTGCTTTGACTTGTACATCACATGGCACCTCTGGCCACCCAATGTTGCCAAAAGAATTAGACTGTGCTTGTCCTTCAGGAAAACAGAACAAAACAAATCTTCTTGGCCAGACTCTGTGCTAGTCCCCACCAGGACACCAGGAGGAACAAGACCCCTTTCCTGCCCTGTGGGAGGGCACAGGCTAACTGGTGTTCACTGGCAGGAGAGCATACCTCTGCCTGAGGTGGCTGGGCCCAGAAAGCACTGAGAACGAGGTGGGATTTTGTTTGGGCCGGGAGCACCAGTTAGATGTAGAAAGACAGCGAGGCGGTAGGAAATCCCATGAGGGAGAAGCATGTGCCCACTGGTTATGGAGGGAAAAACGAGGTGACCTGTGGGGGCCTCTGGATTGTAGTGGAACCTGAAGGAAACAACAGGCGCCCAGGCTGAAACTGCGGCTGTGCAGTAGGTGTCCAGATTGCCTGATGACAGCATGCCCAGGGCTATGGAATTAACACCAGAGCTGCTTGTGGGAAGGCCATGTATAATGCGGATATAAAAATATAACAGCCGCATATTTATGCACACCCAGACGCGCACAGTAGGGAATAGGGTTACCGAGCCAAAGATTATGCAAATATTCAGCTTTGATAGATACTGCCACACAGTTTTCCAAAGTGGTTCTCCCAGTGCCTCCCTATCTTTTATTATTATTATTATTATTATTAAGTTATTACTATTGGTGATTACTTTTTCCAATTATGACTCTTATCAACCCACTGCCCGTCTTGCAGTAATTATGAGCTGGGCACTGTGCTAAGCATGACATATATTACAATTCAGCTTCCGCAACAATCCTATGAAGACCTGTTTGAGGCGAAAGGAGCTGAGGTTCAGAGGCCTGCATGAACTTGCCGAGCACACGTGGCTGGTAAGCTCTGTGGTTAGGATTTAAACCCCAGCCCTCTGACTCCAGAGCCTACTCTTTTCATCCCTACGCATTGGGTTACATTAAAAAATTTTTACTCTGTGAATTAAACCATCTAACTTCAAGAGCAGATTTTCTTCTCTTTATGTTAGAAATGAAATATTACGTTAAATAGAAGACAAATGAATGTAGATAGAGATAAACTTTACCTAAATATTTACACAATCAGCCAACCTTCTAGGAATGTTTCCTTTTCAAACATTTCTGGTTAAAGGTAACACATTTTCTGAAAATTCTGAGCTTTTTCCTCAGGGGTCACATTCAGTCCACTCTATGCCATCTACCATTCACACCAGATTTAAAAGGCTTCCCTTCTTTGGTTTTAGCTCTTAGACCTGAAACTGCTTCTTCAACATTCTTGCCCTCAACCCCACCCCACTGTCACGGAATATTTAGTAGGTGGGCGTTTTCCTGTTCAGTGGCTTCTGAGCCTGTCCCCATCCTCCGCCTTGACAATAATAGCTGCTCCAGTTGGTGAGGGTTTTCAAGCGAGGGCATCAAAGTGTTTTACTAAGAGTAAATGACTGTTTCTGACCCAATTCCTGGAACAGAAAAAGAAGATGGTGTTTTTCCTGTTAGACACAAGATAGACCCAGATGTGTGCCTAGAATTTCTCACGGCCTTCCAGGAGGCCTGTCAGGCCCACGTGGCCTGAGCTCATGAACGGAGCCGGCCCTGTCTCTACCACAGCCTCTCTTGGGCCTCCCACAAATAGTAAATATCAACTCATAATTTTGATTGATGGGAAAAGAGCACCTGATTGGGCAGATAAATCCATGTATTTGAGTTGTCTTGGTTGTCTCTTCTACCTAACAAAAGTTTCTTTGCTGACTTTTAAAAAAAATTTCAGTATTTCTCAAAGTGTGTCTGGTGGAACAGTAGTTCTGTGCTGTGAAATACAAGCCCACGGTTAAAAAGTCTTGAAAAGGTTGTGCTGAACAGCATTAAACAGATTCCGTGTGCTTTCTAAGCTTTTGAGGAGTCAAGGTGCTTTGTGACTCTCTCGGGGAGAGTGTGGGGCCTCGTTTCTAGAATTTATGTGACCTCTAACCCTGGTGCTCACCCTGCATCTTGGAGGGCTATTGTTTTGTGGAGCAAATTTTGGGAAAAGTAAACTTATCTGGGAAATCAACTTGAGGAGAAAAATCCAGGTTTGTCAAGTTGCCAGGTGAGTGCTGTGGAAAGAACGCCAGTGTGGAGGCAGGAAGCCTGGATTCCAGTGTCCAAGACGCTCGCCCTTCAGGGGCACAGGTTCTACTTGATACAAGCATGGCCCTCATCTCAGTCATCTCAGATTCCTAGCGACGCCAATAGTCCCCTGAGCCAAGACAAACCTTTACCTGAGCCAATCCTACCCATCCATCTACGTGGAACCAAGCACTGCCTCCACCTCCAAAGCATGGTCAAGGGCTGCCTGAGCTGACTCTCCTCTTTGACATTGGGAATCAAGGTTGGCCTCCCCAAGGTGAAGAGGCATGATTGCTACGACCCCTCACTTTAGCAAAAGGATGGAAACACCTGAGGCAGAGACTCTCCTGTGCCAATTCTAGGATCTGACCCTAGTGGTCAAATGACTCCTTTTCCAGCAGTCCCAGGAAGGAAGTTACTAAGGGAGGTGGGAAGTGTCAAGGCAATAAAATCAGCTTCTTCTCCTCGACAACATATGGTTGTTTTTTCTGTCTAATTATAAACACAGACCTGGCTGTTTTCCTGCAGGCTAGCCAGTTTTTTACTTTTTTTTTTTTCTGAGGAGGATTAGCTCTGAGCTAACATCTGCTGTCAATCCTCCTCTTTTTGCTGAGGAACATTGGCCCTGAGCAAACATCTGCGCCCATCTTCCTCTACTTGGTATGTGCGATGCCTGCCACAGCATGGCTTGATCAGTGGTGCATGAGTCCACGCCCACGATCTGAACTGGCAAACCCCGGGCTGCCAAAGTGGAACATATAAACTTAACTGCTGTGTCACCGGACTGGCCTAGTTTTTTACTCTTTATTTGGATTTCTCTTACATAAGCACCACTGCATATGGTTATGTAGGTTGATCACTGCACAAGCGCACCCCACTGAGAGGGTGAGAGGGCATTCTATTCCTATAGCAGTGCATCAGAGTGTGGGGCTGTGCTTGTCTGAGGAAGGGTCACGTCTGTTGAATTCACACAAAGGTGCTGTGTAGCCTACCAGGGGCCCTGCTCTGAACTCAGTAAAATTTGCAAAAGAAATAAAAGCATCCTCACATAATCATTATTACTACTATTATAATTACCATTGCTGATATCACCATCATCAATTCAATATTTTACTTTGTTAGGACAATGATCCTTATGTAAAATTAGGCCAATTAGAAGTAGGTAGATTTTCCCTTGCACACTGTTGGTGGGAACGTAAAATGACCCAGCTGCTGGGAAAAACAGTAGGGAGGTTCTTCAAAAAATAAAAAATAGAACTACCATATGATCCAGCAATCCCACTTCTGGGTATATATCCAAAAGAAATGAAATCAAGATCTCAAAGAAATATTTGCACTCCTATGTTCATTGCAGCACTATTTACAATAGCCAAGAGAAGGAAACAATCTAGGTGCCCATCAATGGATGAATAAAGAAAATGTGGTATATACATACGATGGAATATTATTCAGCCTTAAAAAGAAGGAAACCCTGCCATACGTGACAACATGGATGAACCTGGAGGACATTATGCTAAATGAAATAAGCCAGTCATAGAAGGAAATATACTGCATAATTCCACTTATATGAGGCATCTAAAATAGTCAAACTCAAAGAAGCAGAGAGTAGAATGGTGATTGCCAAGGGCTGGGAGGAGGGGAAAATGGAGAATTGTTCAACAGGTATAAAATTTCAGTTATGCAAGATGCATAAGTTCTAGAGATCTGCTGTATAATATCGTGCCTATAGTTAACAATACTGTATTGTGCACTTCAAAATTTGTCAAGAGGGTAGATCTCATGTTAAGAGCTCTTACCACAATTAAAAAAAAGAGAAGTAGTTGATTTTAAGAGCAAATAAGCTTATGAGAAATAAGCTATCTTATGAGGCCATAACTACCCAGGGGGAGAGTGCTAGTGGGGGCAGGGGAATCTCTGTATATATTCTGAGTACTGGTAACAGCAGGGACTGTTGGAATGAGCATCCTACTCACTGAGATGACAAGTTGAGATCTGACTCAACTCCTTGGTTTCATTCTTGCCTCCTCCTCAGCCAACCTACGGTTCAAAAGAGGTCATTACCATCACCATCTCCAGTTCCATCACTCCTTAGGGAGGACACGTGGACAAAGGATGTTTTATGCCTAAGGACCAAAGCTTGGGCACTTGGTGCACTGTGCCCAAATCAACACGCCTCCTTTCCTTTTTCAAGAGCCTGGTCTTGATTACTAAGTGGGATCCAACACTGAAGGTGGGTTATGGGGAGCTGGGATGAGCTGTTTCCCCCTGCCCTTAATTCTTCTTCTTTGCTGACTTAGGGGAAAGCAGGAACTAAATGAGTAGGTTAACTAGGTCAATGGTTTCCAGGTGGAGACCAGGTTTTCCCATGCTTGGGGAGGCAGCATTTTGACGTTGTTGGCAGGAAAGTCAGCCTGACTGAGCTGGCCAATGTGAGATCATCCTGAGTGTCATTCTTTTTGCCATAAAATTCATCCCAGTGGGAACACAGGCACCAATAACGGAGCTCCAATAGGGAGTGAATTAACCACTGAGTAATGGATTTATTTCTTCATTAAATAAAATTGTATTGAGCATCCAAGAGGCAAAGCTGTTTGCCCACCTAGCTATGAAACTTACCCAATAGACCATCTTTTCCTATCTCCAACTTGTCCACAAAATTATCAAGAAAATTTTCCTCAGTTCATTCATTTACTCATTAATTCATTGGATAAACATTTATTGTGTTAGACACTGGCCAAAATGTGGTGGATGAAAAACATGAATAAGACAGAGGCCATAGTCATACAGAAGATGAGCAGCAATCCTCCAGGATCTGAACTGAGCCTTAAAGGATGAGCAGGCATTAATTAGGCGAAGAAAGCAAGGGAGGGAACAGCATATGCAAAGCAGAGAGGCACAGGGTTAGGCCTGGTTGTTGGGACTCATGAGAATGGAAGCTGTTTATTTCACTTAGCATAATGCCCTTAAGGTCCCTCCATGTTGTCACAAAAGGCAGGATTTCCTTCTTTTTAATTGCTGAATACTATTCCATTGTATATGTATATGTGTGTATATACACACCACACTGAGGAGGGCAGTCTTGGAAGTGTCATTTTTCATTCAGATCATGTGATTATTTTTCTAAATTAATTAACTCATTTTCAATTCCAAGTTTTTTGGGCAGAGAGGCCAAGTGAAGCAACAGCTATAGATGTGTTGGTTCCATTGGAAGAAGAACGTCTCAAACAGTTAAATGATGGCACTTTTATGTCAGTGTCACGAGCTGTTTCAAATGGACAATCATTTGCGGTAATTTCAGTAATGGCTCCCTTTGTCTTTTGCTGGTTCATAAAGCTTTGGTAATTTCAGTCTATCAAATGAAAAACATCTGACATTATTATGTTTTCAATTGTGAATTTAGTTAAAAAGTTCAATATTAAAGATAAAATTATTTATTTTTATAGTGATAGCATAAATACTTTAGTGACCTCAATGTTATAATGAAAGCAATTTTCTTTCCCAAATTGAAAAAATTCTCATGAAACAGCCGTAGGCTTGGAGTTGGTTGTGGTGCTCACAAAATTCGTAATTGTGCCCAAATATGCTGTGCGACTCTATACCAAAACAGAAGGTGCAGTTGTAAAAATTTACAAAGTTTTAAACGTAAACACAGAGGAACTACAAAATTTTTGAGAAGCCATCACCAGTTGGATTTTAGAAATGCTTGAATCTTTGAAGAACTATGCTGGAAACCAACTTACATCCCAATAGTCTTAAGGTCTTCTTGTTTTTGGCAAATGAATCCTGTATCTTTCGGCTGTATTTTGTTCACTATCAGTTGGAAGACTCGAATCAAAGCATTTAACGAACAGAGAACCCTAAAACCTCAGCTTTTGGTGCTTTTAGCTAATTGTAATTATTGAAAACAAAACTCTCAGACAGGAAGACATTTAAATTAATTACTGGAAAAGAAAGGGGGGGAAGTGAATAAATTTAAGAACAGTTGTTGCTCAAGTGTATACAAAATTTAATTTTGAAATTCTATAACTGCAGTTTAGAATATCTCCACTTGGGGGAAGAATCTTTTCGATAGAAGTCATTTTTTTCAACTGGATACATTTATATTTCTTACCAGAATAGAATAAAACTGAGGCCATCAATTTTGCATCATCTGAATTTGGTAGAGATAACTTATTTGATAAGTTTTGGCTTGTTGAAGGGATGTTCTCTGAATAGAGGCAAAGAGACTGTAGCTGTGACATCACTGAAGCTGGATTAGCTGAGTCCTGAGATGCGGAAAGTTCGAATGGAGAACACCTTCACACAGCAGAAGTTGCCCTGAGCTTCCCACGGACTTCAGCACCTGCAGAGAGATCTTTTTCTCAATAAATTCAATTTTATTAATCATAAAATACAGCCTTGAAGAAGATTTCTGGCAATTTTATGAAAGAATTAAAAGTAATAAATTATACCGAAAAATTGCATTCTTTGGAAAAATACTTGTGACACAGATTCAGAGACCAGTACATCTGAAACATTGCTTCAATTACACAATAATTATCCTGCTTATGGTTATTTTTTTTTAACGCTCAGATAATAAATTCAAGGAAGTTCGTTTAAATTTTTCACATTTTTCTTAGTGTGCACAGATTCATGCTATTTTGAAAAAGAATTTTATTTATTTATTTTTTTGAGGAAGATTAGCCCTGAGCTAACATCTGCTGCCAATCCTCCTCTTTTTCGCTGGGGAAGACTGGCCCTGAGGTAACATCCGTGCCCATCTTCCTCTAGTTTATACATGGGATGCCTGCCACAGCATGGCTTGAGGAGCCACGCCATGTCGGCGCCCAGGATCCAAACCAGCAAACCCTGGGCTGCCAAAGCAAAACTTAACTTCTGTGCCACTGGCCGGCCCCAGGAAAATTTTATTTTTGAAAATAGTTTTTGTATAGAACTATTTTAATCACCCACCAGAAAAATAAAAACAGTTTGTCAGTCAAGTACAGATTTCAGGTGTCTATATCTATATATCTGTATCGTTAACTATTTTTGACGTCCTTTTCACTTTCAAAGTGTCCTGGTTTGGAAGACTAATTATATGGTCACACTTCTATAGAAGACAACGTGAAAAAGTTGTTTTCTCCTGAAAGTGTCGGGGAAGAAAGGAGACAGAAGGGAAACCCGTGTAATGTGGTGGAATAGTCAAATACTGTCAAGAAACGGGCTTTTTAATGCTCAGTTCTCCTTCATCTGCATGTTGGCCTGGGTGAGGTGTTTCCTTTTTGCCACGTGGGGCTGTCTGTTTTTGGTTGTTATCTCAACCCTGGCGCCATAGAAAGGGTTTGTTTCCATGTTTGGGTTGATGCCAAGGCTGAGATGAAGGAACGGCCCTAAAAAGTTGAGTAGAGGCAGGGAATGTACTGGAGGAAGATTCTCGAACCAGAGATGTCCGGGAATTCATATACGCCTCGGGAAGGCATGGGACATTCCGCAGCGCAGCGGATGAGGATTTGATGCCAGCCTTGTGCAGGTCTGAGGAGCAGGGAGACCCCAGTTCGTCTTAAGTTTCACAGTTGGTCCTGTCTGGGAGCTGCCTGTGGCCTACAACCCGTTGGAGGCAGTGCCGTGTAAAGAGGGTCCTGGCTTGAGAACCGACAAGCCAGGTACTAGTCCTAGCTTTCTCCCTGGAGAGCGGCCATAACCTGTGGGCGAATCAAACTTAGTCGTTGGGGCCTAAGCTTCCTCTGTAAAATACTATCGCTGAGGTTCATTCCAACTCCAACTCAATGCGATTATCAACTATCAAGAGAATCGGTTTTCTCTCGTCTGTTCATCTTACTTTCCACTAGATGGTGCTGTTCGCCACTCGATAACAGTGCCGCTCCCCGTCTCCAGCAAATCAGTTGTAGCAGCTTTTCTCTAACACGCATCAACTCCGTTATATCCATACTGTTGCACGAAGATTTGGAGAAAGAGGGAGAGGTTCAAAAGAATCTTGGAGAAGGTAGCATTTGAGATGGGCACTGAAGCTTTAGTTAATTGGGCAGCCGATGGCCTTTAGATATCCGCGAAGTCAAAAGCCTTGGGTTTCTATAGCAGGTATCCCTGGAGGGTAATCAGTGGTCAGAGTGGGAAGCGTTTGAAGCCCAAAGATGCCGTAGTGGTTGCTGCATTACTGCATCAGGCAGCAGCAGATGAACGAAGGTGTAACTTTTTTTCCCCCCCAAAAGTGTAACTTAATGTGCCGTGAATGTCTGGAGTTACGTGCCAGGTGCAGGGCGGGGTGTTCCTCCAAATACACTACCTTCCCCAGGTGACGTGCTGGCTGCTCCCCTCCTTGTTCCACCCACTCACAGGCCACCCTGGACTGCATTTAAAACTGAACTTTGAACTCGTGCGTTTCCGAGGTCTGATGTGTGTAATCTGAAGGTGCAGGTAGTATTTTTTAAGTAAAAGGTAATTCCAAAGGAACTCAAGTCACAGGTCCAAATTTCTTAATGTGGTGGGATAATCCCATGCAATTTAATGAACTGTGGTGGGCTTACAATGCTGGTGATTTGCGTTAGCTTCCTTTAAAATGATATTTAATAAACCATACCAAGTTAAAAAAAAAAAAAGTCACATCAACTCTGGCAGTGCCTTAGACCTCTGCTCCTGCTTCTCCGGGACATTCTTCGAGATTTCTTCCCCTCACCGCCAAGACACAACACTCTGAAACTGTCCCCCACCTGCCCTTTAAGTGTGAACATTCCTTAAAGCTTTGTTCTGGGGCCCGAGAGCTTAATGTGGGGTCTAGGGATCAGGTTTCCCACTTCTTGAGTTTCCTTACCCTTTAAAGCTCAGATTTCAACTCACAGGTTTTTTTTTTTTTTGGTGGTGGTGGTGGTTTTAGATTCTGAAACTGTGCTGTCCAATATGATAGCCACTAGCCATATGTGGTTATTAAGATTAAGTAAAATTTGACCGTCAAAATTAAAATTAAGTAAAAAACACAGTTTTTCGATCACAATAGTCACATTTCCAGAGATCAATAGCTACACGCGGCTAGTCGTGACGGCAGTGGACAGCAGGGGTGTAGAACATTATCATCATTGCAGACGTTTTTACTGGACAGCACTGTTCTTGAACATCAATTTTACACCATGGGAGCCCAACAATGCATTAAAAAGTGTGCATTATAGGAGCAAGCTGTTTTGTAGAGAAAGGGACCTTCAGAGGATCCAGTATTCCATACCACCAGAGGTATAATAGAAAGATCATCTTATGCATCTTCCCCTGGATACCAGTGCAGTAAACGATGGAGAAAACAGTAGAGATTTTTAACAGAAGATAGGGTATGCATCTTGTTTATTAATAACAATCACTAAAATAGTACTGTAGCAAATCTATCAGAGGGGAGAAAGATTTTAGAAGCAAGAAATACAGCCAGGAGGGTATTGCAGTATTCCAGCTGAGAAATGTTGAGGATTCCAACTAAGTCGGTGACGGTGGAGGTGGGGAGGAGAAAAGAGACATAGCATTTAAATAAGGGTTGACAGGATGTTTTAGACAGAAGAGAAAAAGGAAGAGGGGAGGGGAATATGATTCAGGTTTAGCGTTGGATTGCAGTAGCCAGGTGGCAATGCCATTAATCAGAAAAGGCAATACTAGAGAAGGAACAAGTTTAGGGGAGAAGTGAGTTCAGTTTGGGACATTCTGTGTTCAAGGTGCTCACCCCAGCACAGTGGTGTTGGAGGTACTTTTGTATCACCTAGAAAGACCTACAGGTCACCCTGTGCTGGGCCAAAGGGAGCCCCAGCCAACAGGTTATGCACATCAGGAAGGGAGTGAAAATCTACTCTGACTTCCTCCTGTCATATTTGAGGCGCTTGGCACCAAGAAGAGCTGAAAGACAGTTCCAGGACCCATTGTGTGGTGGACGCCATCATCTTTTGCCTTCTATGTACATTCATCTTGGATTTCACAATTTCTTTACTTTCAGTCTTTCTTGACCTCATCTTGCATCCTGTCTTACTCTGATTTACCCCTACAATTCAGGATGGGGAGACCAGAATATTTGGTAGAGTGGTTCGCAGAAGCCAGCGGCACTGGGCCTTAGCGAGTAGGAGCATGCTCTGCCCAAGGGTGTCCCCATCTGCGTGAGCATCCATCTGCAGGTGAGACCAGTGAGCTCAGCCTCACTTACCTGACATAGCTCTGTGAGCACCAGAGGTATGGGGCTGGGGGATGGTGCCCATCTGGTTTTGCTTCCTTGGAACCTTCTCCAGGCTCAGCAAAATGCACATGAAGGGAAAACCAAGTGGAAACAATCCTGGGGCAGTTGACATCTGTTAAGAATCCGCACTGTTCCAGACATGTGCCATATGCTTTCTCTACACTACTGCCTTTATTTGCAGCAAAAAAACCCTATGCGGTAGAGACTGGTACCTTGATCTTCACTTTTTGTTTCTTGGACTTTTGCTAATCGCTCTTTCCTTCCTTTTCAACCCCACCCATGCCATCCCTTTCAGCTTGACATACCAATTGACTGCCTTCCTAGCTTTGTTCCCTAGAGTCCAGTACCGTGGGTACATTATCGCAATTCACTGATGAAAATAATGAGTCTCTTTTATGTCAGGGAACTGGGTTTTCTGGGCAGAATCCACTGAGGAAGGCTGGGTATTCATGAGCTTGCCTTATTTCGCTTGCTGTCATGAGATGTCTTATTGCTCATTTTAGGTGTTCTAGAAGTTTTCTGTGCATCAGAATCTCCTGAGAGTCTTGTTAAAATGCAGATCCTTAGGCCCCATCACTATAGGTTCTGGTTTATTTTCTAAGGCAGGGCTCAAGGATAAGTATTTTGAAACAAGCACCACAAGTGATTCTGAAGCAGTTTTCAAGCATCCCATGCTGGGAAGCTGTGTTAGCCCTGTGGGGCTGGTGCATCCTCACAGACACTTTGCTTCCTAGCTCCCTGCCTGTCTCTATGAGTGGTACTCCATGTCAAGCCTACCATCAGGGGGCTGTATCTTAGCCTCTGGGGACCTTCTGTTGTCCAGACCAATGTCTTCCCTGTTAGCTCTGCTTTCAGGTGCGAGGCTCTGGCTCTCCCTCAGAGAGTGATGCCATGGATGCCCTCAACCTTTGGGTGAGACCCACCCCCATACGTGAGGGAGGGCACAGCCTCACCACAGTGCAGCCTCAGTGGTGATAGAATGTCTTGATTGTGGAGTGAGCACGGGACCAGAATTACTAATGATGACTAAAGTGGTGTTCCCTCCCAGCCCAGGAGGATGAAGAGTATTTCTCAGGCAGGATAAAGGTGGGGTGGAAGCTACTTCTGGCAGAGGGAAGCAAGACTAGTGAAAGGGCAAGGTGTGTGTGGGGAGCACAGAAGAGGCCTGTGTGGTGAGTGTGCACGTGTGTGAGAAGGGTGGGGAATGAGGCCACAGATGTGGGGTGGCACCTGGATGGGAAGGGCCTGGACAGGAGCTCATCCTTCATGCTGGCTATGGAGGTGAGCAGGTGTGCGCTTGCAAATTAACGTCGTGAGGGAAAAGGGGAGACAGACTGAAATAGGAGGACTCAGGAGAAGATAGGAAAGCTGACTGGAGGCTGTCACAATAGTTCAGAATAAAGATAATGAGGGCTTAAATCAGGACAGTGCTAGAAGGAACAGAGAACAAGGGAGAGAAAGTAGAGAAACTTGGCAGGTAGAAGCAAAGACTGCTGATGCCTAGTTGAAGGTAGGGGTGGGTAAAACAGAGGGACAATTAACAAAACCTCCAAGATTTGAGACTTCAGTGAATGAACAGACAGTGAGGTCGTTCTATAAGATAGGACACACAGGAGGAAAGCCACTTTGGGAGAAACAGATTGAATCCAGCTTTGGACATGTTGAATTGGATGCGTTGACAGTTTTCTGCTGGCTCCAACATCAGCACTTCAATATACAATCACGTATTAGAATATCCTTTCGTAAGAGCGTGAAAGAATGGTAACATAAATGACAGTGTTGAGTGTTTTTGGAGGGGGAGGGGAAGGCCGCTTGATGTGGGAGAAGGAGTTCAAATCAGTGAAAACCCAACTATGCCAATTTAAAAATAAAATAATTTATCATTCAAAAATATCAATTTGGGGCACAAAATTAGGCTATCTTTTTTTAAAAAAACTCTATTCAAATTAAATGACTCTGTGATTAGTCATCTTACTTATTGCAGGAATGTCTTTCTTCCCTTCTTGTGTACTCCCTCCCATAATAATTTTAAAACCTGCAGCATGCTTACTTACTCCAAGGAGTCATTGCTCGTTACGATACCACTGAGGAAAGAAAACAAAAAAGCCATCTAAGTCTGTAGAGGAGTCCCATTCTATCGCCATGGTCACTGTCCCTGTTGAAATACACGCCATCTTGGGTGCCATGACTTCATCCATCACCAAATGCTTGAGGGGACCTGGGCATGGAAGGCACTAGCCAGGTTACCCTGCAGTGGTAGGTCATCCCTGTCCACTGAAGCAAAGCTCTGTGGTGACTTAAGGCTTCAGCTACCATCGCTGATGTGACAGTGTTTTGAGGGTAGAGTAGGAGAGACCTTTTCCCCCATTGTTCTTCTCAGCTGTGAAGACCACACCACCACGGGTCTGGACTCTCTTCAGTTACACTCCCATTTTGTGGCTGCTGCTGTTTGTTAATTTGTATACACTCACAGCCATTTGGGGATGTCAAAGGATGGCCAGGTTTGGACCTACCCTTCTCCCCAAACTTCCATGTCTCAGCCTTTAAAGCAGAGGAAGATCCTCCTTCCCTTGGATTCAGGGTTTGCTTCCGTTAATTGTCGTAGGATGAATGATATTTCTTTACTCAACTTGTTAGATATCAATCAAAACAATATTGGTAAAATCAGAAATTTCTGTCACACTGCTGCCCTCAAAATATGTCTTACCTCCAAAGAGTTGACCTCAATGCCTGATACCAAGTTATATCCGTCAACATAATCAGTCAGCAAGTACTTATCAGGTTCCTACAGATCACGTAAGACATCATGCTTATGGGCACAGGCCCTCCCTCAAGGATATACAGGGACAAGTGTATAATTAAGTGTGTGTTGGCAGAAGGGCAATAATTAGAACAGTATCTTTAATGGGAGAGGTGGGTTAGAGAGGGGAGAATGAGTTGGTAAAGCCTTATAGAGACAGTAGACTTTGAATAGTTCAGAAACTCAAATTGTATTGAATAAACATTTTTCCAGTCTCTAAATTAAATACTGTCTTACACCTATTTCTAAAATAAATGACTCATGACAAATGCCAAAGGTTTAAGAAATCGTTGAAATTTAAACAATTATATCTATTAATATTTCATTTCTGTGAAGTGGGGAAATGTTGTTATTTAATTGCAGTCAGGGAACATTTTGATCCAATTTGTGGCATCCAGGACATTGTGGGAGCATAGCTCAAGAACCTCCAGCCAGTGTGATTCGGGAATGGTGCCTTTCCATGTGATATGGTAACCAAGTATTCACATAATACCCATTGATTTAAAAGCTTATTTTCGAGATCTTGGAAATAGTATCCTTCTAATGAGTACAACCCTATTAGATGGTTCTCAAGGCCAATGGGACTCTAACTCCAAATTTCTCTTCCTTATTCCTTATATCCTACCAGGTAAGATCATCATTTTGGTGGCAGACACCCTGCACAGATATAGGACTCAATCATACATTTTAGTTCAAGAGACTCAAGGGTTGCTTATCTCCTGCCTTTACTTACAAGTTTGCCAGAGCCCTGACATTCTCTTTCACAGGTTTGAAAATGCTCCCCATTGATGTGTTAATGCTTGTCCATCAAGGCTGGGGTATCTAGAGAAGGCCACATATATTATAGGAAAGGTTCCACTTAGCACTAGTTTATCAAGGGCTAGTTGACGCACCTTCCACTTCAAAGGGAATGTTGGAAAAGTCAGTTTCTGGTTGAGGCCTGAATGTTGGGGGTTTGGGATACAGCAGGAGAAGGCTGATTAAGGGAATGGGTGTGACCTGGTGGAGTTCTGGGCTGGGTCTCCCCAGGAGCAGTGGGGATTTTGGAGATTGAGATGAAAGCTTTGGATGAAGTTTGCCTATTCTACAGTTTTGTCTTTCACCCCTCCCTGTATTCTTCCTCAAGACCAGAGTTGCTTGAGATGAAAGAGATTGTCTCCATGGTAGATGCAAATGATTCTTGAAGCTCAGTGTGAAAGAGTTTGCTAAAGGGTTGCTATTATGAACAACACTGTGCTACCTCTAAGAGTGTGTCTGCAAATCAGGTGGTACAAATTCTGGCTTCTGAGTGATGTTTGAAAATGAAGATGATGAAAAATAAGGAAAACAAGAATGGCAACACCACCAACAACAACAGCAACTGCAAACCCCATCCCCATTCTTGCTTGTTAGGGACAAGGAAATGTTTGTAGTGTGTCCTTAAACCTTATTGAGCTTGAAAAAGTTGACCTTGGTAGGAACAGAAGCTTCTTACGACATATATTCTTGGTGTATAGTAAGCACTTGTACTTGTTTATTAAATAAATGAGTGACAAGTTCTTGAGGTTGAGGTGTGCAAGAAGGTTGAAGCATGAATATGGCATTTAATGAGGCCTTTCAACTTTGATATCTTGGTGTGATAATCAGTCAGTTCAGTCATTGTCCTCCCATTCAATTATCCTGTGAACAAATATGGCCCCTTATTATACCTCACACCAAGTCTGAAATTACAAAATGTCAGAGCTGACAGTTCCTTTTGTCCAACCCCTTAATTTTACAGATAATGAAACAGAGGCATAGTTTTAATTCTTCTAAAAACATGACAGTCCAGATTCCCTTGTGATTGTAATGAGTAGGTGCTAATCTTCTTTGCTGACCTAGAGCTGGGATTTTAAAGATTAATTTGCACAACTCCATCTATAATGATATATTTGTAACTTTGGCAACCTCTCCACTCCCCTTTCAGTGCTCCCTCCCAACTCTTAGGTTTCCACAGCCAAAGGAACATATTTACAAGGGTAAAATTATAGCAACCTGCCCAGATCTGTGGGAAATGTACATATTTGGAGAGGTGGTGATTTTTCTCCTCCTCAATGTCTTTGTAGGTCTAAACTCTTATGGCCTTTTGAAACTTTTGGGCTATGCAATAGGCTTAGATAAAGAGAATACTGGTTGAATGAGAGTGGATTGAATTCTTCAATAGTTTCTCCCCTGGATATATATCACCTCTAGAGAAAAAGTCTGTGGGGTGAGGTGGTCTTAGGATGCACAGAAAGACTGCTGTGTTCAGAATTTGGAATCACAGTGACACAGGCTGTTGCTTCTAGTTTTCCTTGCCATGGACTTGATTCCATTTTTTCCTTTTCTGCGTGATATTTTGAGTTGATATCCTGATCACTAAACTCATATGCCTTCTTGAAAACTTCTTTACCAGTATTTTCAAATGAATGTGACTTCACTGACAGTCTCAGTATTTAAATGAAGAACAAAACCCATAAAATGGCCTGATTATGTTTCACCAAGCTATAGGTTAAAAAATTTGGCTTACTTTAGCCAGTAAGTCAGTTATTTATTTATTGAGCACATGAAAATGTGCTCTTTGATGGAAACACTTTTCCAGCCTCTTCTTCACCCTTAAGTGGATTTGACCATATCTTGAGCTCAGGGCCTACCACAGTTTTCTGCATTATATAGAGAGTTTCACCCTCCAACTGATTTTGAACCTGACCTTAAGGGAATCTCCAAGAAGTCTTTTACTGCGTATTTGATGCTATTTTTTACTGCATTTTTTTCTAGCTAAGAATCATCTTAATTAAAAAAATTCTAAAGACTCCATAATGTGATAACTGAATTTTAGATGTCTTTGTAAGACTGGTGGTTTTATGCATTTAAGGTACATTTAAGCACCTTATGACATAGGGTATTTTTTTCCCCAAAAGAAACACCAGGGTTCAGGTTTATTTGCCTCTATATACTAAAACCTTATTTTTAAAGAGGCCTCTAAGTGCAGTTTCAGATTTACCACTCTCCTTCCCTCTCACCTGCTTGGTTTTCAGTTTCACTGTGGGGAACTCCAGAGACTGCAAAATATCAAGCACAACCATTGGTGATTTTTAGATTCTTTTGAGTTATTGTGTTTTCATTCACTTAAAACTGATGTTTTGGGTCAAGCTTTTGCTTTAAATTTCCATTTTTTTAACCATTCATCTAAATTCTGATTTGAAAATTTTAAAGCATTTGTTTCCAAAAGCTATTTGAAAAGTTATGCTGAAATTGCAAAAAACGTTTTAAAAAAATATTTTGATATAAATGAGAAACTCACTGTAGAAGGAAGAGACACTATTCTGAAGATCCATTTGATTGACTTTAATTTTGGTAGGAGGATGACCTATTTTCTAGGAGTTCATGGCTTTTTTGTAGGATGTCAGCATCAGGGTGGAGGGAATTCTTCCCTTAGACTCTCCCCCCCAAGATACAATGAAAAGGACATTCGCAAACCAACAGAGGACATTCACACAACACGAAAGACATCTGAGAGACCCATGCAGCCATAAGTTTAAGGTGGAGGTGCTGGACACCCCAGGAGGAAGTGGAATGAGGTAAGGGGATCTCCTCTCCCTCTCTGGCAGGGACCCAGGGAAGGGGTGCTCTCCATGTGAATGCCTTCTTTCTCCAGGTTCCCTCACAGTTTGTGGGAAAGCTCCACACAGAGGAGGCTAAGCTATTGTGAGGGTGTCTTCATCAAGCCAGCACCCCAGGAGAGCAGATAGTGAGGGCAGAGTAAAAATGACCCCAGGATTGTGCACATGAAAGAAAGCACCCCTCCCCCCACCAGGTGCTTCAGCTCAGCCAGTTAGCCAGAGCGCTTGCACATATTTTAGAAGAGCAGCAGCTATGAGTGAGAGAGCAAGCCACTGCAGACAGGCCCTGTCAACGTAGATTCCAAAGGACAGGCACAGATGCCAGGCACTGTGGCGAGCTCAGAATACAGAGTTCCCACCCTGCTCCCACGGCAGCAGGTGGAATCTATGACCAGATACTGTCACTATGTGAAGGCACAAATCCACACCATTAAACAATTTGAAGAAATATATTAATACTCCAGACCAGAAGGAAAATAACAAGCACTTAGAAACCGATCCTGAAGGCACAGAAATATGCAATCTAAATGACAGAGAATTTAAAATAAACTTCATCAAAAAACCTCAATGAGTTATAAGAAAATTCAGATAGACAATTCAATGAAATCAGGAACAAAATTAATGAGCAGAGGGAATTCTTCACAAAAGAGATTGGGACTATAAAGGAAAACCAATAAGAAATGTTGGAGATGATAAAAACACAATGAATGAAATAAAGAAAAATCTGGACTCCCTAAATAACAGAGCTGATATTATGGAGGACAGAATTAACAATTTGGAGGAGAGAAATATAGAAATGCTTCACATGGAGGAGGAGAGAAAACTAAGACTAAAAAGAAATGAAGAAGGGCTGGCCCTGTGGCTGAGTGGTTATGTTCACGTGCTCTGCTCTTCAGTGGCCTAGGGTTTGGCAGTTAGGATCCTGGGCATGGACCTATGCATTGCTCATCAGCCACGCTGTGGCAGCATCCCACATAGAAGAACTAGAATGACCTGAAACTAGGATATATAACTATGTACTGGAGCTTTGGGCGGAGATGAAGAGGAAGATTGGCAACAGATGGTAGCTTAGGGCCAATCTCCTTCACCAAAAAAAAAAAAAAAAACAAAAACGAAGAAGAATTTCTCTGAGAAATATCTGATTCAATTAGGAAATGCAGCATAAAGATTATAGGTATTCAAGAGGGAGAAGAGAGGGAGAATGGAGCAGAAAGCTTGTTCAAAGAAATAATAGCTGAGGACTTCCCAAGCCTGGGGAAGGAGCTGGAAATACATGTAAAAGAAGCTAATATAACTCCTAACTATATCGATGTCAAAAGACCTTCTCCAAGGCACACAGTAGTAGAACTGGCAAAAGTCAATGCCAAAGAAAAAATATTAAGAGCAGCAAGGCAGAAGAAAATAACTTACAAAGGAACCCCTATCAGGCTTTCAGCAGATTTCTCAGCAGAAACCTGACAGGCTAGGAGAGAGTGAAATGAAATGTTCAAAATTCTGAAAGACAAAAACTTTCAGCTGAGAATACTCTATCCGGTGAAAATATCCTTCAGATATGATGGAGAAATAAAAACTTTTCCTGGCAAACAAATTCTAAGGGGCTTCATCACCATAAGACCACAAGAAATTATCAAGAAGGCCCTCATACCTGAAAAAAAATGAAATGGTATACAAAGCCATGAGCAAGGAGGTAAATAGGCAGACAAAATCAGAAATTTGCAGCTCTCTATCAGAACAGGTTAGCAAACACTTAATTGTAACAGAAAAATAAAGGGGAGGAAAACATCAAAAATAACTACAATCTTGCCATTTTAACCAGAAACTCACAACACAAGATGAAATAAGTTGTGACAACAACAACTTAGAAGGGGAAGAGGAAAAGGATAGAATTGGCTTAGACTAAGGAAATAAGAGACCATTAGAAAATGGACTATCTCACTTATGTGATTTGTGTGTGTATGTGTGTGTGTGTGAGGAAGACTGGCCCTGAGCTAACATCTGTTGCCAATCCTACTGTTTTTGCTTGAGGAAGATTGTCACTGACCTAACATCTCTGGCAATCTTCCTCTATTTTATGTGTGATGCCACTACAGCATGGCTTGACAAGTAGTGTTAGGTCTGCACATGGGATCTGAACCTGCAAACCCTGGGCCACTGAAGTGGAACATGCAAACTTAACCACTATGCCACCAGGCCAGCTCCTATGATATTTTTTTAATAAAAATCTCATGGTAACCACTAAACAAACAATCAGAACAGAGACAGAAATTATAAATAAAGAGAAAACTGAGAAAATCATAATAGAGAACTACCAAACTGAATTGGTAATCTGAAATACCTGTGATAAGAAACAAGGGAAATACAGAACAACCAGAAAATGAGTGATAAAATGGCAGCATTAAGCCCTCATATATCAATAATTGCTCTAAATGTAAATGGATTGAATTCTCCAATCAAAAGACAAAGAGTGGGACTAGCCTGGTGGTGCAGTGGTTAAGTTCACATGTTCCACTTCAGCAGCCCGGGGTTCACCAGTTTGGATCCCAGGTGTGGACCTATTCACTGCTCATCAAGCCATGCTGTGGCAGGCATCCCATATATAAAGTAGAAGAAGATGGGCACGGATGTTAGCTCAGGGCCAGTCTTCCTCAGCAAAAAGAGGAGGATTGGCCGCAGATGTTAGCTCAGGGCTAATCTTCCTCAAAAAAAAAAAAAAAAGACACAGAGTGGCAGGATGGATTAAAAAACAAGACCCAACAATATGCTGCCTCCAGGAAACACATCTCATCTCTAAAGACATGGAAGATGATACTCTAAGCTAATGGCAGACAAAAGAAAGCAGGTGTTGCCATACTGATATCAGATAAAGTAGACTTCAAGATAAAACAGGCAATGAGAGACAAAGAGGGGTAGTGTATAATGATAAAAGGGACATTCCACCAAGAAGACCTAACACTTATAAATGTATATGCACCTAACACAGGTGCACCAAGTATATAAAGCAACTATTAACAAACATTAAAGGACATATCAACAGTAACACAGTAATAGTAGGGGATCTTAACATCCCACTTACATCAATGGATAGACCATCCAGACAGAAAGTTAAAAAGGAAATAGTGGAATTAAATGAAAAACCCGAACAGATGGACTTAATAGATATATATAGAACATTCCATCCAAAAACAGTAGATACACATTCTTCTCAAGTGCATGTGGAACATACTCAAGGATAGAACATATGTTGGGAAACAAGGCAAGCCACAATACATTTAAGAAGATTGAAATCACATCAAGCATCTTTTCTGACCATAATGCTATGAAACTAGAAATCAACTACAAGAAAAAAGCTGAGAAAAAGGGACAAAGATGTGGAGACTAAACAACATGCTATTGAACAACCAATGGATGATTGAAGAAACTAAAGGAGAAATCAAAAAATATCTGGAGACAAATGAAAATGAAAGTACACCATCCCAACTCATATGGGATGCAGGAAAAGTGGTCCTAAGAGGGAAATTCATAGCAATACTGGCCCACCTTAAAAAACAAGAAAAATCTCAAATAAGCAACTTAAACTAGATGCAAAAGAACTAGAAAAAGAATACACAAAGCCAAAAGTCAGCAGAAGGAGAAAAACAATAAAAATTAGAGCAAAAATAATTGAAATTGAAACCAAAAAGATAGCAGAAAGAATTGATGAAACTAAGATCTGGTTCTTTGAGAAGATAAACAAAATTGACAAGCCCTTAGCTAGACTCACTAAGAAAAAAAAGAGAGAAGGCTCAAATCAATAAAATTGGAAATGGAACAGAAGAAATTAGAACAGATACCACAGAAATACAAAGGATTATGAGAATACTATGAAAAACTATGTGCCAACAAATTGGATAACCTAGAAAAAAATGGATAAATTCTTAGACTCATGCAACCTTCCAAAACTGAATCAAGACAAAATAGAGAATCTGAATAGACCAATCATAAGTAAATAGATTAAAACAGTAATAAAAAGCATCCCCCAAAATAAAAGCCCAGGACCAGATGGCTTCTCTGGATAATTCTACCAAACATTCACAGAAGATTTAGCACCTATCCTTCTCAAACTGTTCCAAAAAGTTGAATAAGAGGGAACACTTCCTAACACATTTTACGAGGCCAACATCACCCTGATTCCAAAGTCAGACAAGGACAATACAAAGAAGGAAAATTATGGGTCAATATTGCCAATGAACATAGATGCAAAATCCTCCACAAAATGTTGGCAAACTGAATATAGTAATACATCAAAAGGATCCAACACTATGATCAGGTTGGATTTATACCAGGGACAAAAGGATGCAGTTCAACATCTGTAAATCAATCAATGTGATACACCGCATTAAAAAATGAGGAATAAAATCCACATGATCATCTCAATAGATGCAGAGAAAGCATTCAACAAGATCCAGCATCCGTTTATGATAAAAACTCTCAGTAAAATGGGTATAGAAGGAAAGCACCTCAATATAATAAAGACCATTTATGACAAATCCACAGCCAACTTTATGCTTAACAGGCAAAAACTGAAAGCCAGCCCTCTGAGAACAGAAACAGACAAAGGTGTCCACTCTTGCCATTGTTATGCAACATATTACTGGAAGCTTTGGCCAGAGCAGTTAGGAAAGAAAAACAAATAAAAGGAATCCGAAGAGGCAATGAAGAAGTGAAACTCTCACTGTTTGCAAATGACATGATTTTATATATATAAAACCCTAAAGAATCCATTGGAAAACTATTAGAAATAATCGACAAGTCCAGCCATGTTGCAGGGCACAAAATCAACTTAGAAAAATCATTTGCATTTCTATATTCTAATAATGAACTAACAGAAAGAGAAGTCGAGAATACAATCCCATTTACAATTTCAACAAAAAGAATAAAATATCTAGGAATAAATTTAACCAAAGAGGTGAAAGATCTATACAATGAAAACTATAAGACACTATTGAAAGAAATTGATGATGACATAAAGAAATGGAAAGAAATTCCATGTACATGGATTGGAAGAATAAATATAGGTAAAATGCCCATACTACCTAAAGCAATCTACAGTTTCAATACAATCTCAATCAGAATCCTGGTGACATTCTTCAAGGAATTAGAACAAAGAATCCCAAAATTCATATGGGGCATCAAAAGACTTTCAATAGCTAAAGTAATCCTGAGAAAAAAGAACAAAGCTGGAGGCATCACAATCTCTGACTTCAAAATATACCTCAAAACTATAGTAATCAAAACAGCACGGTATTGGTACAAAAACAGGCACACAGATCAATGGAACAGATTTTAAAGTCCAGAAATAAAACCACACATCTATGGACAGCTACTCTTCAACAAAGGAGCTAACAACACACAATGGAGAAAGGAAAGTCTCTTCAATAAATGGTGTTTGAAAAACTGGACAAACATATGCAAAAGAATGAAAGTAGACCATTATTCTTCACCATACACAAAAATTAACTTGAAATGGATCAAAGACTTGAGGGTTAGGCCTGAAACCATAAAACTCCTAGAAGAAAATATAGGGAGTACACTCTTTGGCATTGGTCTTAGAAGGACGTTTTCAAATACCATGTCTATTTGGGCAAGGGAAACAAAAGAAAAAAATAAACAAATGGGACTTCATCAGATGAAACAGCTTCTGCAAGTCAAAGGAATCCAGGAACAAAATGAAAGGACAACCCACCAACGGGGAGAAAATATTTGCAAATCATATATACCACAAGGGGTTAATCTCCAAAATATATAAAGAACTCATACAACTCAACAACAAAAAGCAAACATCCCAATAAAAAAATGGCCAGAGGATATGGACAGACATTTTTCCAAAGAAGATATACAGATGGCCAATAGGCACGTGAAAAGATGTTCAACATCACTAATTATCAGGGAAATGCAAATCAAAACTACACTAAGATATCAACTTACACCTGTTAGAATGGCTATAATCACCAAAACAAAAAATAACAAAGGTTGGAGAGGATGTGGAGAAAAGGGAACCCCCATACAACACTAGTGAGAATGCAATCTGGTTCAGCCACTATGGAAAACAGTATGGAGATTTCTGAAAAAATTAAAGATAGAAATGCCATATGACTCAGCTATTACACTACTGGATATCTATCCAAAGATCTTGAAATCAACAATTCAAAGAGACTCATGCACCCCTATGTTCATTGGAGCATTATTTGCAATAGCCAAGACGTGGAAGCAACTCAAGTGCTCATTGACGGATGAATGGATAAAGAAGGTATGGTATATATATACAGTGGAATACTACTCAGCCATAAAAAAGGACAAAATTGTCCCATTGGCAACAACGTGGATGGACTTTGAGTATATTAAGACTTATGTTAAATAAGCCAGAAAGAGAAAGACACACACTGTATGATTTCACTCATATGCGGAAGATTAACACACAGGCAAAGAGAACAGATTGGTGGTTACCATAGGGAAAGGGGGTTGGGGAGTGAGGATAAGGGGTAAAAGGGCATATTTATATGGTCACTGACAAATAATAGTGTACAATTGAAATTTCACAATGTTATAAACTATTATGACCTCAATACAATTAAAAAAAAAACCACTTACAACAACAACAACAACAAAGCAACCATAAAATCTATCGTAATTGATACTCTATTTTTGAAGGAGACAATTCGTTAAACAACAAAACTACTTGTGAATATTGTAGGGACTTATTACCGTGAGAGGGCCCTGAATTTTTCATGCTATGTCTTTCTGCCTTAGAGTAGGATCAATTACACAAAAGGACCAGATTTCTTAACTTACTACTTACAAAGTTGTTTTGTTTTGTGAGCTTTCATGAACAAGTATGATGTTGGCCAGCACAGAAGAGCTAGACCTCGCTGATTTTGACAATACTCTTGTATTTTGGGGAATAAATCTAATGGAACATGGAAGGACCTTGGAGTTCATAATTTTTTTTTCTCTTTGTACCAGCAGAAAGAATAGATGTTTAGGAGTAACCCAGCCAAGCGAAATCCCCAGTGATTTGTACTCATTCATATTCTAATGCAATGTCTCTGTCCCTTAGTTATCAGTACTAGTCTTTTGAGTTGCTTTTCCGGTAATGGTAAGACTTTGCAACAGCACTTTTGTGTTATGGCTTCTCCTGGTGTAGTGCCTCGGTGGCGGAAGAAGGTGAGTGCCTGTGATCAAACTTATTTGCGAATCGAAACTGCAAAACATGGACTCATTCACACCACATTAAGACCAGCAAAGTAAGGCAGACCAGAGTCACGTAATCATGTGGGACACCCACAGATTTTCTATGAAAAGAGCCAATGTCCCCCAAAATGACATTCTTTTTCCTAAAAAATTTCAGATGAGAGCCATCCGTGATGGCTTAGCGGTTAAAGTTCAGTGCTCTCACTGCTTTGATGGCTTGCGTTCGTTTCCTGGTTGGGAACCACACCACCATCTGTCAGTTGCCGTATTGTGGTGGCTCACATAGAAGAACTAGAAGGACTTACAAGTAGGATATACAACCAGGAACTGGGGCTTTGGGGAGGGAAAAAAGAGGAAGATTGGCAACAGATGTTAGCTCAGGGCTAACCTTTCCCTGAAAAAAAAAAAAAAAAGAGGTTAGACAGCTCCAACATAAAAAAATAAAATAAAAGTTTGGATGAGAGGTTGAAAGCAAAATATAAATAAGCTATGTTCAACCAGAGGCTTTTCTAATGGCTTACTGATTTTAAGAATGACTTCCTAGAATACTAACTAATAAATATAAATGGAATTAGAAAATCACTATTTTGAAAAGGTTATTGTAATAATTGATTCAAGCAAGAATCATTAATGGATGCTACAATTTGAAAATGTTTGATGAAGACAAAAATATTTAAAGTCTCAAAATATTTCCCTCCTTATTTTATAAAATAAAAAAGACAGTGGTAACTTTAAGATAGATAAATCTAGAGGACACCACCCAAATGAATGATTAAAGTTAAAATCATCAGTAGTGGGACAAATGGACATCGTGGGTCTCTGATGTGATACCCTGAGAAGGACACAATATCACTTAGGTATTCTTCTTGCCAAAAATGCATGACTTGAATCTAATCATGAGGAAACTTAAAAAGAAAGAAAACCAACTTAAATTGAGAAACATCTTACAAAATAACTGGCTTGCACTCTTCAAAATGTCAATTCCATGAAAGTCAAAGAAAGGCAGGGGAACTGTTCCAGATTAGAAGACAAAAGAGATGTGACTATGCAATACAACATGTAAGCCTGGATTGGATCTTGAAGTAGGAGAAACTGCTGTAAAGGACATTTTGGGGACAACTGGTGAAATCGGAATATGGATTAGAGAGTAAGTATTGTATAAAGGTTAGATGTCCAGATGTCAATAATTGTACTGTAGTTTTGTAAGAGAATTTCATTTTTCTTAGGAAACATATAGCACAATATTTTGGGGTGAAGGGGCATAATGTATGCAACTTATTCACTATATACATTTGTGTGTATATATGTTTACATATGAGAGAAAGAGAATTATAAGGCAAATGAGACAAGAGTTAGTGATTGGTAAATCTGGGCAAAGGGTACATAGTTATTCTTTGTTACATTCTTGCAATTTCTGCAAGTTTGAAATTTGTTCCAAATAAAAGTTAAAAAAAGAAAAAAGTTTTTCTAGAAAAGCTATAAAGAAAAAGACAAACTTGACATAATAAAAATTAAAAATGACTACACTCTGAAAGGAAGAGCATTCAAATTTAAAGGTCAAATGACAGAAATGGAAAAACACAATAGATACGGTTTATATTTATATGCATATATATAAACATCAAATGAGCATATATATGTATATATATAACATAAAATGAGCATCAAACATATGTATAAAATATCAAATGAACATCCATAAATCAATAAGAAAATATAAATAAATTTTAAAAGTGTAATGGATACAAAGATGTATTTAACAGAAAAACGAGTATGACGATAAATATGAATAGATGCTAAAGTTATAACTAATCAAAGAAATGCAAGTTAAAAGAAGGGTGATTTCATTTTTGGCAAATTTATAAAAATGGACAATTTTAGGAGAAATTGGGGCTCCCTTTTTTCTACTCCCATAAAGGAAGCGTAGACGGACTAATACTTTCATCTCTTTCCACTCCCAACCCATTCCATCCAACAAAGATTGGTTAGATAGGACAGAACCTGATCTCCACTGGGCTAAGCTAATCAATATCTTTTGTTGAGAGCTCTTGTGTACTCAACACCATGTGGAGTACGTTATTTCATTCAACCCTTAAAACAATTCTATAAAGTTGATACTATTATTTGTATTTTATCAATATTTTAGGTTTATCATATATTAAAACTAATAAGATGATACGAGAAGCAGTTCCAATTAAAGGAGAAGTTGATAATTCAGCAAACAGTGCTGGGAACATTGGCTAGGTATTTAGGGGGAAAAATCAGTTTAGGTCACTACCCCACATCATAGACCAAAATAAATTCTTAGTAGACTAAAAAGAAAAAGTTAAAAATAAAATCTACAGGACTACAGGTGGATGAATAATTGCCTGTTCTCTGAAAGGGGAAAGACTATAAATACGAAATAACAAGAAATTATTAAGGAAAAGATACATATATCACATAACAAGTTATGTTTATAAGGATCAACCATATCTATATTTGTATCTATATCATGGGTGGATCACCAACTATGATTTATTTGGAGAAAGGAGTTAAGGCCCTGTTGGAGAACTAGTGTGCAGAGCTTTGTAGGTTGATGCTCAGTACTCTCTGAGTCTCTCCTATTAAACCACGTGTTCCTCCAGGGAGGGACTATATTCTGCTCACCTGTGTGTCTTGGGCTGATCTGGTCCACCATATGCATTCTGTTCTTTGTTTCAACAGACTAAGTAAATGAAGGAATGGTGTTCAGGTGTGGCCAAAGGAGACTAACAAAAAGGCACCACAGGCATATTCTGGACCCATGACATAACGTGGGTAATGACAGAGCAGGAGCAGTTTAGTGCTTTAAAGATAATTTGATTGGCTGAGTTCTACACCCATATTTCTAAATTCATTAGGAATGTGGATGAATTATATGACTGTTTTTTTGTGCCTCATAAATTTTTATGGGAAGCTTGGGAGACTAAAACAAATCAATAAAACTGATTTTCTAGAAAGGCAACTACAAGCAATCAGTTTATAACATAATCTGAATTAAATATTATCATATGGAAATCCTTAGTGCATGGTTAAAAAAACCCCATGAAGATAGGTCACATGTATTAATTTACATTTAATGACTAATCTTTAGAACTATTCTACTATTATTTAAAAATAGTATTGTGTTTGTGCACTTAGAGATGAGGTTTGGAGCATGAGGGAGCACATTTGGGTGAGTAGAAAGGAAACAAGATGGAGGCTATGGTTGATGCTTTTCTAACATATAATGGAAGTTCCATCAGATGTCAACATTGGGGCTGCTTTGCTTATTTCTAGAAGTACCCACCTTAGTGTATAATAAATGCTTAATGATTATTTGTTGAATGATACTTTCAACATTAATAACTATAAAAGTACAAAAGTAACATGGAAACAAAGCATGGAAGAATTAAAGGACTTCAAGCACTTGGACTTCTGCTGGAAGTCTTGATCTGCTGAAAGCAATATGTCTAATTTTTTTTTTAAAAAACAGCTTTATTTTGAGATATATTCACATGTGATCAAATTCACCCTCCTAAAGTATATGATTCAGTGGTTTTTAACATATCCATAGAGTTTTGCGACAATCATCACAATTTTGGAAATTTCCATCAACCCCAAAAGACACTGCACATTAGCAGTCAATCTGCATTCTCCCTTGCCCCTAATCCTGGCAAGCACTAACCTATCTTCTGTCTCTATGGATTTGCCCATTTTGGACATTTCATGTAGAATTGCTTGATCATATTGTAACTCTAGGTATAGGATTTTGAGGAACTGTTAGACTGTTTTCCAAAGTGGCTGCATCATTTTATATTCCTACCAGCTATGTAACAGAGTTCCAATTTTTCCACATCTTCATAAACACTTAGTATTGTCTGTTGTTTTGATTATAACCGTCCTAGTGGGTGTGAAGTGGTATGTCATTGTGGTTTTGATTTACCTTACCCTAATGACTAGTGATATTGTGCATCTTATATTATGCTTATTGAGTATTTTCATATATCCTTAGGTCTTTCATCAATTTTAAGCTAATTTTTGTGTATGGTGTCAGGTAGGGTCCAACTTTATTGTTTGTGTAATCAAGACAATGAGGTACTGACATCGGGATAGACATATAGATCAATGGAATAGAATTGAGACTACAGAAATAAACTCTTACATTTTTGGTCAATTTATTTTTTTTTTATTTTACTATCCTCAAGGGGTGAAGGAAAGCAAAACCAGTAAAACTGAGAACATGTAGAGATACGATAAAGAAATATTTTTTATTAGAAAATGACACTGTTTTGTGGAATCTTTTTTTAATTTGAGTTCGTAATAGTTTACATCATTGCGAAATTTCAGTTGTACATTATTTCTTGCCCATCACCACATAAAGTGCTCCCCTTCGCACCCTGTGCCCGCCCCCGACCTCCTTTCCCCTGGTAACCACTGAACTGTTTTCTTCATCTGTGTCTTTGTTTATATTCCACATATGAGTGAAATCACCTGGTGTTTGTCTTTCTCAGTCTGGCTTATTTCACTAAGCATGATTCCTTCCAGGTCCATCCATGTTGTTGCAAGTGGGATGATTTTGTCTTTTTTATGGCTGAGTAGTATTCCATTGTATCTATATCCTACATCTTCTTTATCTAATCATCAGTTGTTGGGCACTTGGATTGTTTCCATGTCTTGGCTATTGTGAAGAGTGCTGCAATGAACATAGTGGTGCATATGTTATTTTGGGTTGTTGATTTTAAGTTTTTTCAGTAGATACCCAGTAGTGGGATAGCTTGGACATATGGTAGCTCTATTTTTAGTTTTTTGAGGAATGTTCATACTGTTTTCCATAGTGGCTGCACCAGTTTGCATACCTACCAGCAGTGTATGAGGCTTCCCTTTTCTCCACAGCCTCTCCAACATTTGTTATTTTTAGCCCTAGTGATTATAGCCATTTTAACAGACGTAAGGTGGTATCTTAGTGTAGTTTTGATTTGCGTTTCCCTGATGGTTAGTGATGTTGAACATCTTTTCATGTGTTTATTGGCCATCTGTATATCTTCTTTGGAAAAACGTCTGTTCATATCCTCTGCCCAATTTTTGATCAGGCTGTTTGTTTTATTTTGTTCTTCAGTTATGTTAGTTCCTTATATATTATGGAGATTAACCCCTTATTGGATATATGATTTGCAAATATTTTCTTCCAATTGGTGAGTTGTCTTTTTGTTTTGATCCTAGATTCTTTTGCCTTGCCGAAGCTCTTTAATCTGATGAACTCCCACTTGTTTATTTTTTCTTTTGTTTCCCTTGTCTGAGAAGACTTTGTATTTGAAAAGATGCTTTTTAGTTCAAGGTCAAAGAGTGCACTACCTATATTATCTTCCAGGAGTTTCATGGTTTCAGGACTTATCTTCAAGTCTTTGATCCATTCTGAGTTTCTTTTTGTGCATGGGATGAGATAATGGTCTACTTTCATTCTTTTGCATGTGCCTGTCCATTTATTGAAGAGACTGTCTTTTCTCCATTGTATATTCTTGGCACCTTTGTTGAAGATTAGCTGTCCTTATGTATGTGGTTTTTTTCCTGGGCTTTCCATTCTGTTCCATTGATCTATGTGTCTGTTTTTGTACCAGTATCATGCAATTTTGATTACTATGGCTTTGTAGTACATTTTGAAGTCAGGCAGTGTGATGCCTCCAGCTTTGTTCTTTTTTCTCTGTATTGCTTTAGCAATTTAGGGTCTTTGGTTGCCCCATGTGAATTTTAGGATTCTTTGTTCTATTTCCATGGAGAATGTCATTGGGATTCTGATTGGAATTGCATTGAACCTGTAGATTGCTTTAGGTAGTATGGACATTTTAACTATATTTATTCTTCCAATCCATGTGTGTGGAATCTCTTTCCATCTCTTCATGTCATTATCTATTTCTTTCAATAATGTCTTTTAGTTTTCATTGTATAAGTCCATCACCTCCTTAGTTAAATTTATTCCTAGGTACTTTACTCCTTCTGTTGCGATTGTAAATGGAATTGTATTCTTGAGTTCTCTTTCTGTAAGTTTGTAATTAGAGTACAGAAATGCAACTGATTTTCATAAGTTGATTTTGTACCCCACCACTTTACTTTAGTTGTTAATGATTTCTAATAGTTTTCTGATGGATTCTTCAGAGTTTTCTATATATAAGATCATGTTGTCTGCAAACAGTGAAAGTTTCACTTCTTCGCTCTCTATTTGGATTCCATTTATCCCCTTCTCTTGCCTAATTGCTCTGGCCCAAATCTCCAGTACTATGTTGAGTAACAGTGGTGATAGTGGGCATCCTTGTCTTGTTCTTATTCTCAGGGGGATGGTGTTCAGTTTTTTTCCATTGAGTATGATGTTGGCAGTGGGTTTGTCATATATGGCCTTTATTATGTTGAGGTAATTTCCTTCTATCCCTATATTGTTAAGAGTTTTTCTTTTTAATCATAAATGGCTGTTGGATCTTTTTTGATCATAAATGACTTTCTCTGCATCTATTGAGATGATCATGTGGTTTTTATTCCTCATTTTGTTAATGTGGTATATGACATTGATTGATTTGTGAATGTTTAATCATCCCTGTATCCCTGGTATAAATCCCACTAGATCATGATGTATGATCTTTTTGATGTATTGCTATATTTGAGTTGTCAATATTTTGTTGAGGATTTTTGCATCTATGTTCATCAGTGACATTGGCCTATAGTTTTCCTTGTCAGGCTTTGGTATCAGAGTGATGTTGGCTTTGTAGAATGTGTTAGGAAGCATTCCATATTCCCCAATTTTTTGGAATAGCTTGAGAAGGATGAATATTAAATCCTCTCTGAAAGTTTGGTAGAATTCCCCAGGGAAGCTGTCTGGTCCTTGCCTTTTATTCTTTCGGATGCTTTTGATTACTGTTTCATTCTCTTTACTTGTGATTGGTCTATTCAGATTCTCTATTTCTTCTTGAAAGCCTTGGGAGGTTGTAAGAGTCTAAGAATTTATCCATTCTCTAGATTTCCCATTTTGTTGGCATATAGTTTTTCATAGTATTGTCTTATGATCTGTTGTATTTCTGGGGTATCCATTGTTATTTCTCCTCTTTCATTTCTAATTTTATTTATCTGAGCTTTCTCTCTTTTTTTCTTTGTAAGTCTTGCTAGTGGTTTGTCTATTTTATCTTCTCAAAGAACCAGCTCTTTGTTTCATTGATCTGTTCTGCTGTCTTTTTTGTTTCAATTTCATTTATTTCTGCTCTAATTTTTATTATTTCCCTCTTTCTTCTGACTTTGGGCTTTGTTTGTTCTTCTTTTTCTAATTCTGTTAGGTAGTTTGAGATTCCTTATTTGGGGTTTTTCTTGTTTGTTCAGGTGAGCCTGTATTGTGGTGAATTTCCCTCTTACTATCTCTTTTGCTGCATCCTGTGTGAGTTGGTATGTTATGTTTTCATTTTCATTTGTCTCCAGATGTGTTTTGATTTCTCCTTTAATTTCTTCAATGATCCATTGCTTGTTCAATAGCATGTTGTTTAGTCTCCACATCTTCATCCCTTTCTCAGCTTTTTTCTTGTAATTAATTTCTAGCTTAATTGCATTGTGATTGGAAAAGATGCTTATTATTTCAATCTTCTTAAATGTATTGTGACTTGCCTTGTTTCCCAACATATGGTCTATCCTTGAGAATGTCCCATGTGCACTTGAGAAGAATGTGTATTCTGCTGTTTTTGGATGAAATGATCTATATATGTCTATAAGGCCAACTGGTCAAGCTTTTCATTTAATTCCACTGTTGCCTTGTTGATTTTCTGTCTGGATGATGTATCCATTGATGTGAGTGGAGTGTTGAGGTCCCCTACTGTTATTGTGTTATTATTAATATCTTCTTTTAGGTTTTTTAATAGTTGCTTTATGTACTTTGGTGCTCATGTGTTGGTTGCATAGATATTTTGTGTTATTTCTTCTTGATGGAATGTCCCTTTGATCATTATATACTACCCCTCTTTGTCTCTCTTCATCTTATCTTGAGGTCTACTTTGTCTAAGTATTGCAACACCTGCTTTCTTTTGTTTGCCATTATTTTGGAGTATCATCTTCCATCCCTTCATCCTGAGCCTGTGTTTATCATTGGAGCTGAGATGTGTCTCCTGAGGCAGCATATTGTTGGGTCTTGTTCTTTAATCCATCTCACCACTCTGTGTCTTTTTATTGGAGAATTCAACCCATTTATGTTTAGGGTGATTATTGATATATGAGGGCTCAATGCTGCCATTTCATCACCCGTTTTCCACTTCTCCAGCATTTCCTTTGTTTTTTGTCCTGTGTACTTTGGTCTACCAGTTGAGTTACATAGTTTTTTATGTTGTGTTTCTTTGTCTTCTCCTTATTTATTATTTGTGCCTCTGTTCTGTTCTTTTGCTTAGTGGTTACTCTGATGTTTGTATTCATGGATAAGATAGTCCATTTTCTGATGGCCTCTTATTTCCTTAGACTAAATTGATTCAGTCCCTTTCCTCTTCCCCTCCTAAGTTGTTTTTCTCACATCTTATTCCATCTTGTCTTATGAGTTTGTGGTTAAAATGACAAGAATATCTTTGTTTTTGGTGTTTTCCTTCTCTTTGTCTTTAATACTATAGTTGAGTATTTGCTAACATGTCTTGATTCTGTCTACCTATTTATCTTCTTACTTTGTGCTTTGTAACCCCTTTTCCCCCTTTTTATTTTTCATGTACAAGGGCCTTCTTCAGGATTTCTTGGGGGGGAGGGTTGGCTCATGGCTATGAACTCCCTTAGCTTATGTTTGTCTGGGAAGGTTATTATTTTTCCACCATATCTGAAGGATACTTTCACTGGATAGAGTATTCTTGGCTGAAAGTTTTTGTCCTTCAAAGATCTGAATATGTCATTCCAGTCTCTCCTAGGCTGTAAGGTTTCTGCAGAGAAATATGCTGAAAGCCTGTCAGAGGTTCCTTTGTAGATTATTTTCTTCCACCTTCCTGCCCTTCATATTCTTTCTTTGTCATTCACTTTTGCCAGTTTCACTACTATATGCCATACAGTAGATGATACATTGACATATTTAGGAGATCTGATAGCTTCTTCCACATGGATTTCCATCTCCCTCTCTAGGTTTGGGAAGTTCTTTGCTATTATTTCTTTGAACAAGATTTCTGCTCCATTCTCCTTCTGGAATATCTGTAATTCTTATGTTGCATTTCCTAATTGAGTTAGATATTTCTCAGAGACTTTCTTCATTTCCTTTTAGTCTTAGTTCTCTCTCCTCTATCTGGAGCATTTCAACATGTCTATCTTTGATTATGCTGATACACTCCTCTATGATGTCCACTTGAGCATTCAGGGAATCCATATTCTGTTTTATTTCTTCCATGTGTCTTTCATCTCTAATATTTCTGATTGATTCTTCTTTATAGTTTCAATCTCTTTTGTGAAGTAGCTTCTGAACTTGTTGAATTGTTCCTCTACATTCTCTTCTAACTCATTGAGTTTTTTGATGATAGCTATTTTGAATTCTTTGTCATTTAGATTACATATTTCTGTGTCCTCAGGACTGATTTCTGGGTACTTGTCATTTTCTCTCTGGTCTGGAGAGTTAATATAATGTTTGACATTGCTAGAGGGAGTGGCTCTGTTTTTTCACACCCTGGTGTTATGTGGTCTCTGTTACTGCCTATTGCCACTGGTTGGGGGTCAAGAGCAATGTATCCTGAGCCCTCTGCCTTCAGCCAAAATCCCAGGTGCTGGAGCTGGCATTGCATGAGTCAGGGGATGCACACTTTCTTCTGTGTGCTCTCATGGTTTTCTTGTTCTGCTCTCACTATCTGTTTTCCTGGGGTATTGGCTTGATAAGGTCACCCCACGTGAAAGCTTTCATGTTGGTAGAGGGCTTCCCTGTAGGCTGCAACGGCCCTCAGGCATGCCTGATGTTCCTGTGAATGAACATCCCTTCCCTCGTTCCTTCCCTCTCAGAGGCCTGCAGTCCAGGATTGCAGTCTTTGGTTGGGGAATGAAGTTTTCTCTTACCCTGTTCCACCTCCTCCCAGCAGGGCTCCAGCCTCTCTACCCTCTGTTGTATGGCTGCATGGGTCTCTCCAACATTTTTTGCATTGTGTTTGGATGTCCTCTGCTGGAGTATGAATGAGCTTTTCATTGTATGTTGGAGGGGAGAGATTACTGGGAAAGCTTACTCCACCATGATGCTGACGCCACTCTCCTATGGTCAATTGATTTTTGACAAGAGTGCCAAGACAATTCAATGGAGATAGAGTAGTTTTTGAACAAAAGGTACTGGGACAGCTGATACATTTTTATTGTCCTTGAGTATAAATTAATCTTTTAATTGGATAAACTCTTTAAGGGACAAATCTTAATGTTATCATTGCTGGGACATAGCAATTGCTTAATGCCAATATAATTAACAAATGAATAAAACAAGGAGAATCAATACTCTGGATTTAATTTTGACTAATACGAAAAGATCTAATTGGTATAATGGAAGTCCTAGGAATGTGAGGACAAAAGCTAGAGTTCAAAGGTGGAGAAAGCAAGGATTCTTGAAATATGTACCACCGACTTTCTAAGCATTTTTTAAAAAACAAAAAAATTAACTTTTGTTCTGAGACATTAAAAAGAATTATGACTCAAGAGGACTGAAAATAAAACTTTTACTTCATGATAACCAGGAAATCTGATGAAACGAAAAAACACACAATATTTAAAGAAACGTGCAACTACAAAAGTGCTTGCTGAACAGCTCAGATTTTAAAGCACCATGTCCAACAACAGACAAAAGGCAGCTCCTATAAGCCAATGTGAATGTTGTACTGACTTATAAGAAAAATTCCAAGAAGTCTAAAGCCAGAATGAAGTAAAGCTTGAAGAAATGAGAGAATCATAAAGCTGATGAGTATACCCAGAAAAAGTACAGAGAGATTGTAAAGTAGCTTGTTTGTCTTTAGGAAAGAAAGTGGTGGGTCACTGAGTCACGAAGAGTTTTCTAAGAACAAGTCAGGCCTAATAAATGAAGAGAGGGATATTTTGGAGGTGATGGAGATGTTTATGGTATAGATTGTGGTGATGGTTTCAAGGGGGTACGCTTATCTCCAAACTCATCCAGTTATATACATTAAATTTGTACAGCTCTTTTGTATGTCAATCATATCTCAATAAAGGAGTTTAAAAATAAATTAAAAAATAGACTAATAAAAGAAGAAGAACAAGAACAAGTCAAGCCAAAAAGAATCTAATTTCATGTTGTTATCAGATTGCTTGAATTATTGAGTAGAGGACAAACGCACTTTGGTTTCAGTGAGACAAGCAGTCAAGGTTCTCATTATATTATGAAGGACAAAACAGGAACGTGGCCTTCCTTCCCTGGTCCCTTTCCCATCCACTTTAATTTGTGGCCCTCTCCTTTGCCACCCTGAATCCGACTGTTAGTCCCTCTCTTTTTGATGGTACGAAAATCTGGAGCTGATGTGTGTTGAGTACCTACTTGGTACATTTTTTTTAATCTGGTTGTGAAGAAATCAGAAGTCCCAGTAAGTTTTGGTAATGAAACTGAGAGTCAATAAGATTTACTGACTAGGTCAATGTTACACAATGAGGCAGTCTGTCAGAAAATTTTCTGCAAATATCCTGACGCTTCCCTTAAGTTTGGGCATATTGTTAGGCTGAATTGATACATATATTTTCTGTTTTTTTGGGTTTTGTGCATAGATTAGATTAGATTTAGTGGATGTTTTCTGTGGATCTCACACTACCTGAAATAGTGAAGTTCATTTGAGACAAAGAAAATGAGGCAAATCCCCTGACTTGGCACATAGTTCTTTACTTTTTCCTTGAAAGTCCAAGGTAACTGAATTGAATTCTCCTTGAAATTTTCCTTTTCTTTTCTGGCCAATCTTTAAACTATGGACACCCACCTGGGATGGCTGGGATTAGCTGCTGGTCTTTCTATGAGGAAAAGAGAACCATGGTTCCACATTAACCAGAGTCATTTTCTTCTCTGGCATTGTTTCCTCTTTATGACCGTGGCTCTTCTCAAGGGCTCCAGTAATTTTCATCAGCAGCCACAGCCAAGGCTCTTCCACAGGCCCAATTAGAGCTGAGAAGGAGGTGTGAAACAAGAAAGCATGCTCTCTGTACTTCCTGTGCAATTTTCAAGTAAACTTAAAAGCATTCTAAAAAACCAAAATCTCTTAATACCAAAAAAAGGAAAAAAACGCATGCACGAAATGTTCACACTTCAACAAAGCTGAGTAAGCATTAGGAGGTGCTGCATGTCACAATGTTTTTATTGCTATTACCTTCAGCACTGGAGAAAGAGAGGTTCTAGGATGTGGGGAATAGAGGGCAGCAGAAATGGATGTGGCAGGATGCCAAAGACTTTGTTTCCTTGTTTGGCTGTGTCAAGGAACTAATATCTGTCCACTCCATCTTTTCCCTCCACTCACCAGGCCCCCCTCCCTCCACTTTCGAATTAAACGCCAGTTAAGTCCTGTCCGTCTGTTTGAGTACTCACATTGATGTCCAGGGTAAGGTTTTTCTGGAGTGAGTTATATTCCCCAAGTACACTGGGAGATGGATGGTGGTAGGGTGACTGCTTTCCCAGAAACCTTAGTGGTAGAAGGGAGAGCCAACTGGCATTAGCCAGGGGGACTTGCCACATGGATAATCTGTATGTGCATTTGTTTTTTCAGTCTAATTCTGTGCACCAATGTAGCCTGATAAATTACATTTTTGAGGCTTGTCTTCTAAGTTTTGCAATGGCATATCCTACGTAAGTCATTGCAGGGTGCTGCTGGAGAAACGTAATACTTGGACGTAGAGAATTGCAACAGGGTAAAAGAGCCACAGGGAAGAATCCAAGAAAGGTAGGCTCCAACTTGTCTTTGGTGTTCCCTTAAGAATACTTAGAAGATTAGGTGGTCACACCCTATCCCCACCCCGCTGTGAGAGACTAGATGGAGGACGTTCAAAACCCGACCTGAAAGAATGATAGATGGTCTAAATAGTCACTTGTCCAGACGTGCAGAGCAGTGACTTATGTTAGAGGAGTTGGAAAGAATACTGATCTTTTTATCTCTCTCTCAGGGACCTTTCTTAGAAGACAAAAGTTTTAATTATCAGATTTTAGGAGAGAAAAACTGCTTAGAAAATAAGAGAGTGGGAAAGCAGCCCCTTCTGTGCATTACTGGTGGGATTTCTTTGGAGTACATTTGACAAGCTTAAAAATGTTCATGAATTTTATTCATTAATTCAGCACCTAGATATCTATGCTGAGGAGACTATCAAAGATTCAGATAAGAAGGCTAAAAACAAAGATTTTTAATAGCATTATTTATATAAACTGGAAACCACTGAAATATTTAATTAACAAGGGAATGAATAATTTACGGCACATTCACATAGTCATTAAAAGTAATTCTTATGAATAGAATTTTAAAATATGGGGAAATATTTAGGTTGAAGTATTACATGAAAAAAAGCAGGGTACAAAATTACAAATGTAGTGTGAGCTCAATTATGTAAAAAGAGGGTGTATAGAAAAAAAGGAAACTATGAATGTTGTTGGGCTATAATTATATTTATTTTTTATTTATATTGCTAACTATCTTGAGTTTTCCCAAATGACACATATCATTTGAAATTCATTTATACTATACTACCCAAAATTTCTGACCATCTCCCTAATTCAAAACTGTTATTGCTTTTACTGTTATATTCTTAGTTATACTATTATTCAGTGGGTTAAATCTGACTCAAGGGAATCCAATTTCATATTTGCAAGTTATATGCTACTTTAAGGTCCTTTAGATTCTCTGGTTTATGAGCTAGGAGTTCACAACTTTAACATCCCACAGAACCGTAGGGTTTTCTTATGTAGCAGCGTAAGGTCTTCATTTTTGATGTAATTACAGACAGTATGTGCTCCTTAAATTATGATCCTTGCTCTGTCATGGTCCAGGGATGTGGTTCCATAGAACATGCAGTGTACAGTCCTGAAATGACATAAAGAGGAAGAGCCTTTCAACGGAAAGTCAATGGCACAGCTTTGCTCTAAGGCTGCAGAATGAACTAACTGACCTCTAAATATCTCAAAAATCCTCCAAGGATGCTTATTTTCCTTAACAGAATATGAACCATATTTTGAAAAAGAATCGATGTTCTTCTATGATGATAAATAATATTTGATGTTTTGCAGGTGAATTAATTTCCCTGAAATAGCCTTCGAGAGAGAGAGCCATGGGGAAATGGATATGGTGGGGATGAGGGATCAGGAAGGAGGAGTTGAGGAAGACAGAGATGAAGAGAAGGAACCAGGCAGATAAAGGAAGGGGGAGGGCAATTCATTTGTTAGGTTTCGTCTGAGATGCCAGAAGAAAAAATAACTGGTGAAGATGCTCAGTGAATTGTCCTGGACGCCGCGGAGCTGCAGTCACAACTGGGTAGGTATAGAGGCATGGAGAAAGTAGTTTGCGATTCCTGATTTCTCTCTCAGCTACACTTTTACGTTGCTTCATACTTGGCTCCGACCATACGGTTCTGTCACCCTCAATCCCTTTGCTGGGAGTGGATTGGGATGTGCTATGAAAACCATTCCTCTTGGGTTTTGTGTGTTCCATTTACAAACAATGAACTCACGGGGTTTCACAGTGCTTAAAGGGCTCTGCAAGTTGTTTAGAGGGAATAAGGAACAGAGATAGGAAGTCCAGGCCTTTCTAGCAGCCCTTTATAAAGGCTTCCTCTCTAACCCACGGCTTCCAGAAAATAGCAGGCTGTGGGATAGCTTGTAAAGAGAGGCTGATGGTGGAATGCTTTGTTCTAAAGGAACAATAACACAGACTTAGAGATAATTACCTTAATTTAAAGCCCATTGAGTTAATGACCATATATTTACATTTCTTGTACCCCCTATCTAATAGGTTAATTATTCTGATTCACGGTCATAAAAAGTCACAGAATCACTTGCTGAGCACCCATCCTTACCAGTTTCCACAGGTTGTAGGCTCAGCTGTTCCCTCCTCTGCATGATACTGAATTGGCTTCATCAGAGCACAGACCTTAGCTGCAGACAGTCCTCACTGGCTTCCAGGTACACGTTGGGAGGTGGACAAACTGTTATTGGTAAAGGTGCCTTTTGGGGCTAGAAGCTATATGTGTTGCAGGTCTTTATTCTTGGGATCAGAGAGACAGCAAGGTGCTAAAATTATGGTCCTGCTACTTTCTAGCATTGTGACTGTGAGCAACTTATCTGAGTCCCAGCTTTCTCATTTGTCATATTGGGATAATAAGGTCTCCCCTCAACTTATTGGAAGGACTGAATGACATAATGGGTGTGGAAGGGCCTGTTGCATCTTAAGTCCTTCATAAATGTTCATTATATCTAGATGCAGATAATACAGTCTGGGTTGTAAGCTCCTACTGCATTAGGTATCATGAGTGCAGGCACGATCACGGTCCTGGTCACTGTGTACCCAGCGCCTGACACAGAGTAGGATTCAATAAATAGCTATTCACCAAATGAATGTCTGGGCTATTATTTTAGTGCAATACTCAAGGGGCTTAGAGTTTTGCCTCAACTTAAGATCAAACTGAAATGCATATTTTTAATTTAAAAAACTATTTCATATCAGTGTATTATAACATTTCTTCTATGTAAAGAGAGGTTATATATCTAAGGATATAAAAATTTCATGGGTTTTAAAAATTATGTTTCCTCATTTAAAGCAAGTATCAGCAAATTTTTCAGTAAGGGACCAAATAGTAAATATTTTTGGCCTTGCAGGCCATATGGTCTCTTCTTAACTACTCAACTCTGCCATTGTAGCTTGAAAGCAACATAGACAGTAGTAAATGAATGGGCATGGCAGTGTATCAATAAACCTTTATTTACAGAAACAGGCAATAGGCTGGATTTGACCTGTGGGCTATAGTTTTTGTACCTTGATTTGAGGGATGAAGCCCTGATTTACGATTGTAGAAGAAATAGATATACGTCATATAAATTTGGCTAAGAAATGAGAAAAAGTTAATGCAGTCCTAATTCTGCGTAATTATAATAATAATACTAACAATTGTATAACACATTAGAGCAAGGAAGGCCAAATGATTGTCCCTATTTTTTTATAGGTGAAAATTGAGGTTCAAGAGGTATTTGCTCCACGTCCCAGGCTAGTAAGAGTCAGACCAGGATCTGGATCCTCTGACTGCAAATGAGCAGCTTTTTCTGTGACGTATTTATTCTTTGCCATCTCCCAGCTTTAGCTGTCTTTGATCCCTGTGTCTCTGTCACTTGGGGCAGGCAGTGGCCACTATTTCCAAGCCCCGAGGCTTCAGTTTTGGATCCGAGAGAACTGAGGGCTTTTAAGGAAAGGGTAATTGATATCTTAAGGTGATTGCAAGTTTTAAAACAAGTTTATTGTTTTAGTCTTTATTACTGTTTCTTTTTGTTGTTTCAATGGAATATATATGTTTTTCTTTTAAATTTTATGTGTTGTTACCCAGGCTTTTAAGTTTGGAGGATAAAATGGTGAATGTCAGGTCAACTGTCTAGTTTAGATAAAAGATACATTTTTCATTAGATTGAAGGTCTCTATGCTGACATTTTCCCCATAAACACGGTTTGTTTCCTCAGTATTATGATGTAAAGTTGGATGAAAAAGAGCTTCTTTACAATATTTCAAAAATACTGCCTTTACCACACAGGAGAGTTTTAATCCTATTGTTTTGCACCACAAACTGGCAAAGACTGTCTAGTGAATCATTCTGGCATCCCTGAATTTTTAATTCCAGAAAGAAAAAGTTATTGAAGGGTTAAATGCTTGGCTCATAACTCATGAGGAGTTGTAACATATCTAGGAGGAGCCTTCTAACTCTGCACTTGATGAAACCCTATTTTTACAGCCTGTTGACACAGAAAAACTTTTTAGCTTGTTTTGAATAGCACTGTCAGGTTAGTTGACTCCAAAATTCCTCCAAACTCTAGTGTAATTCTCTAACAGTCATTGACATTAGAGACACTGACTTTCTTCAGTCTCTCAAATGAGATCACTAATGCAATGTCCCAAAGGGCACCTGGCATATGGTAAGTGCTCAGTGAATCCTCATGCCCTCTTTAGTGATTTTTACTTTACCTTAATATTTTGCTACACTTTGTGGTGGATTTCATCACTACTGATTTAACAATCACACCAGACAAAATTTTTAGGCTTGTAGGGCACAGTCATCTGTAGCCAGGTCTCTGTTGGATTATTTGAGAAGACAAACAGGTGCAATCCTAGATTAAAGATATTCAAATAAGCTTTGAATCTGCTCAGGCATCCAGAAGCCCAATGCCATGTGAGTATCAACAGCCAACAATAACAAACGTGACAACCAGAAATCCAGGGAGCCAGGTGAAAAAAAACCCATCCTGTTCTAAATGTAGATAGTACCCTTTTTGAAAGGTGAAGCTGGACAGCAACCACATGAAGTAGTTACGGAGCAACTGGCATGAAGTATTAATTGATTTACATGTTGAAATTTTCTACTCTCTTGTAATTCATAACCAATGACCAAACTCAGCCGAAAAATGATGGGTTTTAGAATCTTGTGGAAGCATTTAGAGAAAAAACCCAAGTATTTTCAAATGAAAAAGCGGAGAAAATTAACAGCATATTTGTTTTCTAGGTTTACTACTGATAAATGAGTCCCTTTTGATGCTCAGCTACTAATTTCCATTGGTCAATATCTTACCTTATAAAACTTGTTTTTCTTGTTTCACTTATACACTAGCTGCATAAGTAGCTTACATTCTCCATATAAACATACATATACATATAGTATATATAACCAGCTTCTATTCTCCATAATGGCAATATCCCCTGCTTTAAAGTTTTCTTTTGAATTTCCCTGTGTCTAATGTAATCATATTCGTGGAGTCGGAGCTCAGATAATGTTGTCAGACGAGAAGCTGGAAAAGGGAGACAAAGCTGTCAAAAGGGAACGAGGCCTCATTTTGTCTATAAATCATGTCGATTCCCCAAGTTTTTACTCTCCCTGACTCTCCTCTGGTTACAACCTTTGTGCCCTGTTTACTGGCCCCCATGCTTATGGTCCTAAACTAATCAGAATTCTAGAATGTTAGAACTAAAAGCAACATCAAAAGTTATTTGGGTCTGTTTTAAAACTTCTGCTTTTTCAGTTGTGGAATATATTTGTCCCATGAAAGCTTTATCAGAAGCTTAATTAGAAAAAAGGAAAGGAAGGACAGAAGGAATGAATGAAGGAACGAAGGAAGAAGAAGAAAGGAAGAAAGTAGGGGTATGTGGGGCTCCAAAATTCCTTGAATAGATTAAGAAGATAACTAGACAGAATTTCCAGAGATACTGGTATACAGTTGATCAGTCCTTTGGTGTCTAGCAAATTGTTCTCTTCTGGAAAGTTACCCCCACCTCCCCCGTCTCTCTGTCAGTAGGTCTTGATAATTTCTATCTCCTGATTGGTATTCAGCTATTCTAGTCAATAAATGAAATCGTAATCCCCACTCCCGCCCAAGGCTGCTGCAGGGAGAAAAAACAACTTTGAAAATAGCTTAAACTACATTTTGCAAGTCCTATGTAATAAGTCAAAAAAAAGTTTAGAATAATATAGAAATTCATGTATAAGGGAATATCCAAGACAATGGGTGTGTGAAATAAAATAATTCTCTATTTATCAAGTATAGGGATTTGGGTTGAAAGCTGTGGGTCAAACATTATTATGAGGCCTCTGAAAAGAGACCCAACTGGAAAGAGCAAAGAAAATATAAACATAGTAAGTTAAATATTTAATTTAGTTGAAAGCATTTAGCATGAGAATTTATTTAAAAATATATATGCCACACATTCCTTTTCTTTCTTTTTTTCCCCTTTAATCAATCATTGATAATTTTACCCTGGGTTCCAAAATGGCACTTGGAAAGATGCCATTGTGGGAGGGGCAAAGTTAATATATTTCCATTCCTGATGGGGTGTAGATTGAAACTTACCTGGCCAGCTGTTAGCAGCAACTCTGAAGGCAAGAAGGTAAATGCTAACATTACTTAATTTCATTTTTAACAATGAACACTGCATTGGAAAATTACGTTAAATAATAGAAACCCAAAGGAGATTTGATTGAAACCAAAGGATATGCTAGTTTTATTAAGTCAAATGTCTTTTAAAAAAGAGCAATTTTGTTTTATGATGTTTTGAATTTTTTGTAAATGTGGCAATGCCTGCTAGGACATATTAGTGGTACCTGTCACCTCCCTCAGCCCCCAAACACATGGTCTGATGTCTGATGTATCTGATTGATTTTTTAAAAATATGGGTATTTGAATAATTTTTTAAATCTTTACATAATTGACAGATTGTATTTCATCTTTTTATTAATTATTTCTGAAATATAAAATGGTAAGATATTTAGAATATCTATATCTTAAATAGTATGAGTTTGCATTTCTTTTTTGTAACAAAGTTGGAAATGCTTTTGATTGCATCTTTCACATGTATTTCTTTGTTTTTAGATATTGTTTATCATTTAATTAGTTATAACCAGGTTTGAATATTTATTCCAGCAGAATACCACCTACCCGTGTAAAGTTGGACTTTCATTCTTAGGTTATTAATAGCCTTGTGGAAATTAAGGAAATTATAACATGTGAAATATTTTGGGATATAATTTTTTCTTCCTACTATTTAGGAAAGAACAGTTTCACCCAGAATACTTTGGTTTGTTGGAAAACCTACCTAGTCTGAGATTTACATTTTCACTATAAAGGAAACCAGTTTAATAAGTGAAGTATTTCTAACATAGTAGAGAATTAATCAATCAACAGTTGACTCTACTATGTACCATCTCTATTAATTACAGCTGCCTGAAGAATGTATACAGAATTAATATGAGGTACTGAATTATCATCTAATATTTCAAACAGAATTTTAGAATTCTTTACAACGGAAAAGGGGCAGATGATAGCAAATAATCCATAAATACTTGTTAAGTGCTCTTATCTGCCACCATCTGTATTCTTTACTGATGGGATACAAAAATGAATAAAAAACATGGAACCTGCTCTCAAGAGAATTATCTTTTGGAAGCAATGACAGAAATATAAAAAAACAATTACCTTACGCAATGATAAGGGGAATAGAAGTATGAATGCCGTGTATTCCAGAATGAACGAATCCTGCCAACACCTTAATTCTGGACATCTGCCTCCAAAACTGAGGGAGAATAAACTCCTGTTATCTAAGCCACTCAGTTTGTGGTAATTTGTTACGGCAGTTTTAGGAAACTAATTCATAACCACTAAACAAAAATAGATCTCTATCTGTATCAATATCGATATCAACATCAATATCTGTCCAGGATGATGGTGACTTTAGTTTTCCAGTTTTTAATAACATATTGAATATTTGTGTATGATTGTATCTCAGTTATGTAAAATGAGTACTGTCTGTTTACCTATTTTCCTCTGATCATCATTTTCTCTGTCTCGTGTTTTTTTTGGTTTTAGACTGTCATCAGTTTCACCATGGATTCTCTTGTTGCAGCAAACACTAAATTTTGCTTTGATCTTTTCCAAGAGATAATCAAAGATGATTATCATAAAAACATCTTCTTCTGTCCTCTGAGCCTCTCGGCGGCCCTTGGCATGGTCCGTCTGGGGGCCAGAAGTGACAGCGCACGTCAGATCGACCAGGTGCGGATCCAGGACCTCCGGTCCACACGCAAAGTCAGACTCTAATTCGGCTTTGGCAAGACAAGCTGCTCGCTGCACCCTGGGCTTGCTTGGACTCGCGTCTGCCCCGCAGCCTTCATTTATATGCTCGCCTTGCTTTCTCTTCAATCCAAACATTCTTCAAGGCTCTTTTAAACCTCCACCTCCTTTGTGGAGCCTCCCCAACCTCACCAGTCTGACAGCTTTTCTCATTCATCTTCTTTGTCTCTATCTGTCTGCATGTCTGTCCCCCTTCTTCTCTGTCGTTATTGATACCAATATTGCTAGGAATTTTTGATGTATGTATGTGTTTTCTCTCTCACTCATTCCATTAAATAAATATTTAGTAAGCATCGACGATGTATCCAGTGGCTAGAGATCATGGCATCCTCCTTGACTCCTCTCTTTCTCTCTCACTTCACATAGATTTGTCAGAAAACCCTCTTGGCTTTTCTTTCAAAATTTATCCAGAACTTAGGCATTTCCCACCATTCTCTGAGGGCTGACCCATCACTGTCCCTTCTAACCTGGAAATAACTTCTTAATGGGCGTCCATGCTTCCACTGACAGTCTGTTCTCAACCCAGTTGCCAGAAAGATCCTTTCAAAACCTAAGAAAGATCCTGTTTCTCATCTGCTCAAAATCCAGACTTCCCATTTCACTAATGAGAGCAGCGGAGTCCTTGAAACAGCCCGTGAGCATCTGGGATGTGACTTCCAGAAAACCTGGAGACTCAATCTCTCCTCTCCTGCTTCTCACTGGCTCCAGCCACACTGGGCTCCCAGCTCCCTTGGCTAAGTCATTCCCACTCCTGCCTTAGGGCCCTAGCTCCCTTCCCTTTGTCTGATGGCTCTTCCCCCAGATAACAGATCTATAACTTACTTTCTCCCGCAGGACGTTGATCAGAGTTGACCTTCTCAACAAGGCTTACCTTGACCTGTGAATCTAACACTCCAATGTGGCCACCAACCCTGTACGATTTTCTCTTACCCTAGTTATTTCCCCCTACATGCCATTTTCCATCTTCTAACATACTGCATACAGTAGTTAATTACTGCGTGCATTACTTTTTGCATGTCCCCCCCCCCCCCCCCCCCCCACTAGACTATAATCTAGAGGCAGGAATCTCTGTCCGGGAACAGTGCTTCGTTTATAGTGGTAGTCACCCAATGTAAATTTGAAGAATGAATGAATGAAAGTGACAAGAACAACTCCCCAGTAAACTACAGCCCCTGAGTTTGATCTTATACTTCCCCGGGTCAGGGGTTATGCCTGAACACAGCTGTTGTCCCTAATATGGAGGGGTGATGTCTTGGATTAAGGCAGAATGTGCTTAGGGTCATTCTACTTTGTTCCTTTATTTAGATTTTGTATATTATTCCATTAGCAAAACTTAGCTTTGGAGTGTGGTTGGCATCCTCCAGTTCGGGTTTCGGATGTTCTTTCTCCAGGCACTTGGTTGTCACCCTAACCCTAACCTTAATCTTAACCCTAACCCTACCTGCTCAGCAAACCTACCCTGAGCAGTACAAGATGTGCTGCTTGTCTCCTACCTTTCCGCAAAAACTTGTCTTTTGCTGTCCTGACTCGCTTGATTGATTTGAAGCTCTAGATCGGTGGTGTCTAATGTGAATATAATTTAAGTCATGTACATCAGTAAAAATTTTTAGTAGCCATATTAAGAAAGTGAAAAGAAATAAGTGAGAGTAATTTTAATGATATATTTTATTTGACTCAATACATTCAAAATATTATCATATCAACATGTAATCAATTGAAAAATTTAAAAGAGATTTTTTACATTCTTTTTTTTTTTTCCATCCTAAGTCTTCAAAATCTGGCAAGTGTGTCTTACATTAACAGTCACTTCAGCCTGGCTCAATGGCCACATGTGGCTAGCAAATACCTTGATATTCTTTTAGTTTGGTTACATTCATTCTTAAATGCAGCCCCAGTGGGGGGTAGCATTCAGCTTCCTTCCCCTTCATTGCATCTCACAAGCCAAGTCAAAAAGAAACATCCATTTTGCTTTTACTGTTGCTGATTGTTTTGTTTGACTGTATAATCATTGCCATTATCACATTATAAAAATGTTTCTGAAGTTATTCAGACTTCCTGCTGTTCATATGGTCTGAGAGACCCCATACCATTATCATGCAGGTGCTACACTTCAATGAATTTTCCCAGAATGAAAGCAAAGAACCTGATCCCTGTCTGAAAAGCAAAGCACAAGAAGTGCTGGTTGACAGCTCTCCTGAAGAGCAGAAAGAAACGACAGGGTCTCTGAATCTGCAGGTGAGCCCCCACGAACTCCTGTCACTCTTCCTTACAAATTGCTTGCTCTGGCTGGACTATATTAGGCGATGGTTGCTTATCCCCAAATATCCCTTATCCCCTGGCTGTCCTCAACAGCAACAACAATAGCAATAATAATCCAGTATGACCCGCAATTCTTTTCTGATTTTGTGCCTTAGATGTCCTTGACTGTAAGCTGGTTTCCTAAAGAGCAGGATCTAGTATCTTCTGCTTATGATAAAGAAACTTGGATCATAGTCCCAGTACTTGCTATCTTTATAGGCCACAGGTTCCCAGGATGGACCACAGTTGAGGATGAAGGGCAGTAAGGGGGGGAACCAGCTGTGGGATAACCCAATCTCCCTCTCTCCACTTTTGCCTGGTCTATTTAATGTTGAAATCTGTACTGACACCCACAACTTTTATTGGTTGTCTCATACCAGGAGCAGGAAAGATACTCTCCAGGTTAAATATCCCCTTACCTTAGCAAGTTTAAGAGGATAGAGACAAGATTGTCTGTATCCTGTATTTTTTTGAGTACAGAGAAAAAAGAGGTGCGCTAATCTGAATTATAGTGTGCATTGCTGAGTCACCAAATACATTTTTCCTGGGTGATCTTGACGATAATGTGGGAGCCATGATCTCCCACTAGGACTGTCTCTCACTCTCCATTCCTCTCTTCTTCTCAGTTTGCTCCCCCACATGGTAAGAAAGCGAAACGACAGCTTGCTTTAGTGGCATTTAACTCCTCTGAGAAGATCCCGTTTTGTTTCTTTTGTTAGGCCGCGTCTTCAGGAGATGAGAGCGCACTGCTCAGCTGCTACTTCGGGCAGCTTCTCTGCAAATTAGACAGGATCAAAGTTGATTACATTCTGAGTATTGCCAACAGGCTTTATGGAGAGCAGGAATTCCCAATCTGTCCGGTGAGTCAGGCATGACTGGGGGTTAAAGCTATCTATAATATGCTATTGAAAAATCAGTGTGTAGCTGGAATACTCAGCTCCCATCTAGAACACAAACCTCTCTGACAGGAGGATGTGCTGTGGCTTGGCGGGATGTCGGAGACCCACCTTTCTTTCCCACACCTTCTGTTGCCCTCCTCCCAGTTTTCAACTTGAGCGGTTTATGGGGCCCGCTGTGAGTGGGATCAAGGCGGGGGGTGGGGGTGGGGTGGGGAGGGGGGGTGGGGAAGAGGGTCACGTGACTAACAGCCTTCGGAGCACGTGTGGATTTGGTAATGGTGTTCTAAAGTCAAGGTGCCTGGCAGATGATGCACGTGGTAGCTCCTCTTCCTGTTACCCCCACCTCCTCCAAGGCACTTCTCCAAAATGTCCTTTTGTGCCACGATCAGGCCACCCTGCAATGAAATTGTACTCACTAAAGATGCGAGTGGCACGGCAGAAGGAGACTGCATTTGGAGCCCAAAAGGCGTGTGTTTCGTCTCTGTGGCCTAACAGCTTTGTATCTAGAGCGAGATGCATCTGAATCTGGGCTTCAGTTTCCTCCCTCACCACTAGAAGGAGCCATGTACCTAGGAATAAACGTGAGGCGTGGCCAATGGCAGATGGATACAGCTGGTTAGGGCTGGCATCCTGAGAAGAGCGAGTAGCTTATTTTGACCGAAATAAGTATGTTCTCCTACAATGAAAATGAGATTTCGTATGCTTTCTTTTAAAAGTAGCATTATTGAGATATAAATTTACATATCGTACACTTCACCCATTAAAAATGTGCAAATCAATGTTTTTGGTGTATTACATTATTAATTTTTTAAAAATTGTGATAAAGATATCTGTAACATAAAAATTGCCATTTTAACCGTTTTTAAGTGTACAATTCAGTGGCATTAATTACATTCACAATGTTGTGTAAGCATCACCCCAAACAGAAACTCTGTAACCGTTACTGGGTTATTAAGCAGGGTTTTAATTCTTAAAAATAAAAGCATTTTACAGCTAAGTCTCTCACGTTACCTGATATGTATCTTGTGATGTCTCCATAAGCGGAATGGCCAAATAAAAAGACATCCGGTTGGAAAGTCTTGTGCCATAGTAACTATGGACTGCTCCGTGAATAAGCATTCTACATCCTAAATTGTCACCACAACAGCAGAGATGTCTCTGGCTAGTTAAGACTGGGCACAGAGAGAGACCACAAGCATCCAGCTTAAATGATTAGGGGCATCTTTCTCACTAGGCTTCTCATGACTGCCTCACTCTTAACTATTAGCATAATTGTGTGATTTTCTTGCATTATTTCTATTTATCCCAATTTATCAGGAATACACAGATGGTGTGATTCAGTTTTACCACACGACGATTGAAAGTGTTGATTTCAAGAAAGACACTGAAAAGTCCAGACAAGAGATTAATTTCTGGGTTGAATCTCAATCCCAAGGTAAGAAAAACCAAACACAGTGTAGCTAGTATTCTTTTCCATTTAAAAGAAAACGTCAGCCCAGCATTTCAGATTGCTAGTCTGTCAGAGGCCAGATGCTCATGCATGTGGAGTGGGTCCAAAGTGTGTTCTGCTGGTGTCAAACAGCTAAAATGCTTAGGTACTGTGGTTACTTATTGTGGCTCCTTTGCTCCCTCACAAAGATGAAGTGGCTTTCAGCCAAGCACAATGCCAGCAGGATGTTAACTATGTCCATTTTTTTTTTTAGGGGTCAGTAAAAAGATTCTGAAGAAAATCTAGTTACTCAGAGGGAAACGAAAATAATAAAATCCTTATTCTTAACAACTTTTCACTAGGTAAATAGGTATTCTCTGAGTGAAGGGGGACTTACAGATAGTGATGAAGGGTGAAAATTTGAGTTCAACATAAATGACATAATTTTTAAATATAAAGCTCCCTTTCCAGCCCATCCAGCTCCCTGCACAATGGAAGTCTCTAAATGGAAGAGGGATCAGACTGGATGAACGTGGGCTCCCAACATGGCCATTCCCTCCCATCGAGGTTTAAATACAATCTGCTATGCTACCTCTCTTTCTGGCAGCCTGGTTCGTCCAGCACGCTTGCCTGTCTGCCAAATCCTCAGCCTCGAGGCATCTGGGATTAATCTTCACTTACCCTCTACTCTTTAATGTCTTCCTTCTAATCTTTTCTTCACGTAACTCAGTTACACGGTTATTCCAAAAAATTATAAATTGTGCTACTGTGGAATATTATCAATCTTTATGAAATAACTATACCTTGTTCCTGTGCTTAACTTGGTAGAGTAAGGGGTTCTTTACTGCTCTGATGCTTGCATTAAAAGCAAAACAGAAACCATGTGAAACTGGGCCTGACTGCAGCTAAATTAGTTAAATGACCTTGTGTTGATAACCTTTCTGGTTCTCAGCAGCC